>NC_064615.1:228522027-228825057 GCF_023898315.1 Schistocerca nitens | reverse complement strand
AAGATGTGGTAACTGTTGTAAATAAAACCTTCTTGATTTTCAGTGTGGTTTCCATTTCGCGACCGATCGGATCTTACTTTCCGAATAGCCCATTTATACACGGCGTTGCTAAACAACGTGTACGGTTCAAGGCGTACACAGCCTTTACCACTCAACTAGAAGTGTACGTCAGTGCCACCAGGTGGTAACACACTGTAGCAGACTTTTATCCCATTTCGCTTGGCATAAATTCCGCTAGTCGGTAGCACATTCCTCAGGTATGCCAATTCACTCACTATATAGTAAAATTACATCGGACATCAGTATATGTTCCAGTTAACTCATAGAAAAACGTATTTTGTGGGATTCTGAATGAGATATAGTATATTATGTTTTAGATTTTATCATACAGTAATCCATTTGAAACGCTGAGAATCATACAGCAAATCATCGTTGATTGTGAGACTATAGCCTTTATTCATGCTTCTGACATCTGTTGGTCTTATATAGTGGGTCAGGTTTATCTGTACAGTAGGCCCACATTATATGTATGAACATTCACGAAAAGCTGTCTCACTGGCTTCTCTGATATTCACTTAAATATGGGATCGACGACGGTGTGCTTTTGGTCCTTATGGTTCTCAGCGCCTCATTTGCATTCTAGTCAAGTGCCAATGTTGGTAGACAGTACTACTTGTGTTTACTCCTTTCCACAAACGGCAGTTTGTATTTGGAGTTGCTTGATTACTGTGGAGGAATCGGATTACATCTGCAGTTTCAACACGAACTCTGTTGCGTCTGTGCTAACAGAAAAGAAAATACCCATGAAAAGTTAGTCACAAAGTAACTAGGGCCTGCCAGACCAGATCTGTCGACTGAGAAAATGACGAAATCAGATAAGCGTGACTATAAGCGAACATTTAACAAAGAAGTGTTTAATAAGCGTAAGTTGTTGTGTGGGTGCAGCATAAGAAAATCTGATTTTCAGCACAGAAGTTAACTCGTCAACTAATACATGTGTTATGGATCTCGTGCATTTGTCGGAAAAAAATTAAAAAGCACGAAAACTTCAACTTACACAAAAATGCGAAACAGGGAATAGCGAAATCATAACATTATTTCGTTCTTGCGCTAAGCTATACTTCATTATGTACAAAACAACAAAATTCCACAAAAACGATTCTTTCTTTTGTCAGACAAATTATGCACGTTATTAATATTATAATTAATGTCATTATTATGATTGGCAATGGCTGTAGTTGTATAAACAAGTTGATAAGCATAACTGTCATACAGCAGATACTATTATTTTCACATTCTCGTATTTATCTGTATCTCAAAATTTGTGAACGTCCAGAATCTATACTCATGAGCCGCCACTGGTTATTGGTGATTACATAACCAGTGTGCTGTCAAATGTACAGTTCGGCTGTAGAAGTCGTTTAACAACTGGAAATGCTATATTCTCTTTTCTCTGTGGGGTACTGGATGGCTTAAACAAAAGGTTTCGAACGCTAGGCATATTTTTTGATTTAACTAAGGCGTTTGATTGTGTTGATCACAAAATATTTGAAACTGGAAATTTGTGGTAAGTTCTATGGGACCAAACTGCTGAGATCGTCGGTCCCTAGGTTTACACACTACTTAAGCTAACTTCAACTAACTTACGCTAAGGACAACACACACACCCAAAGGAGGATTCGAACCTCCGATGAGGAGAGCCGCGCGAACCGTGGCAAAGCGCCTTAAACCTAACGGCTACCCTGCGTGGCACAAAATTTGCTCCAGAAGTTGGACCATTACGGAATAAGGGGAGTAGCTCACAATTGGTTCACCTCTTGCTTTAAAAACAGACAGCAAAAGGTAATTATTCACAGAGTTGAGAATGGCTGTAATGTAGGGTCTGAGTGGAGTACGGTCAAATGGGGATGCCCCAGGGATCAGCCTTGGGGCCACTCCTGTTCCTTATTTATATATGTGACATGCCCTCTAGTATTACGGGTAACTCTAAAGTATTTCTGTCTGCTGACGACAGTAAAAGATGTTGCGTGCAACAATGGCTCGGTTTCAAATAGTGCAGCTCAAGACATAAGTTCATAGCTTGTAGAAAACAAAGTAACGCTAAAACACAGTAAGACTTAGTTTTTACCGTTTCCAACACATAATTCAACAAAACACGGCTTTCAATTTCACAGAATGGGCATATGATTAGTGAACAGTTCAAGTTTCTATGTATTCAGACAGACAGTAAACTGTCGAGGAAAGCCCACGTTCAGGATCTCGTTCAGACACTTAATGATGCAATTTTTACTATTCGAACGGTATGTGAAGTAAGTGAACGTTCGACACGAAAATTAATGTACTTTGCTTATTTTCATTCGCTCATGTTGTACAGTATTATATTTTGGGGTAACTCTTCCCATTATAAAAGGATATTTTTGGTTCAGAAACGGTCGGGTAGGGCAGTAAGTGGTGTAAGTTCGCGAACCTCTTTTCGACCCCTGTTCACTTGTCTGGGTATTTTGACATTGGCCTCTCGATATATATATTCTTTACTGTCGTTTCTTGTTAAACATATCAGCTTATTCCCAAGAATAAGCAGCTTTCACTCAGTGAATACTCGGCAGAAATCCAACCTGCATTTGGATCGGACTTCCTTAACTGCTGCACAGAAAGGTGTGTAGTATACTGCTGCATCCGTTTTCAACAAGCTACCACAATAATCTTAGCAGTAATCCACGCCCTTTCAAATCTAAACTGAAGAGTTTCCTCGTGGGTGACTCCCCCCCTATTCTGTTGAGTTCCTTGGAAACTTAAGCTGATTCTTATGTTATATTGTTGATTGCGTTTACTTAAACTTATGGCTTGACTTTTTTTTGAGTTCATAATCGTTTTATTTTTATCTGTTATTACTTTTTTGTTGTAACTTCATGTATTGACTCGTTCTATGACCTTGGAGATTTGCTCCTGAATTTGGTCCTACGGAACTTGACGTGTAAATAAATAGATAAATAAATCCTGTAGAGCTACCAGACTCCAGGAAAGATGATTGTTGTGTTTCATGCGCTATTCCAAATACACTACAGGAAAAAAAAATGCAACACCCTCAAGGACAAGTCCATTTTATAGGTAAGAGATGTGACGCGTAGTTCATCACTGCAAAAGTATATGATAAATTGAGACCAAATGAAACACACATGTCGCAGTACAGGGTGCAGTCGTAATCAGTGGGAAGTGTATGGATTTCCCGCGGAAAGCAACAGTGGACGTGACCGCGTGCCGCTGCTGCCCTCTGGCCGCAGCCACGGGAGTCACTGCTGCCTCCGCCGGTGATGGATGAGAGATGGTGGGCGCTGGCTACTTGCAGGGAGCCGTCACCGCGCGTCACTCACCGGCAACACAGGCCTCTATTCTCGCATGCAGACGATCGTAAAGGAGCGGTAGGCATCCTGAGGAGACTTTTTAAACATCTGTTGCAATATGCCGCATACATATTCTTATTGGTGAGAGATCTGGAGGTTTTACTGGGCAGGGTAGTTGCCGTTGGTAGGTTGAGATTAGATTAGATTAGACTAATTATTCATTCCATAGACCCACAAAAGAGGGGATCCTCCTCGGTGTGGAACATGTCAGATAAATACCTTACAAAAATGTAATTAGAAAAACTTGAATTTCATTAATTTTAGTGATCTCAGTTAATAAACAGTAAAATTATGTACATGAATTAAAATTAAACTTCTAATATTTACAGGTTTAATACTTACGTCGCTTTCATTAAATCCATCATTGACAAAGTAGCTAGTTACTTGGCTATTACAACCATGTATTGTCAAAAATTAAAGTAAATTATTCATTTCAATGATCCTCAGTTCAGAACAGTCAAATGATGTTCAAGATTTAAAATTAAACTTCCACTATTTACAGACTTAAGACTTACATCTGCTTTCCATACGTCTATCATTCACACAGTAGGTAGTTACTTGGATGTTACAACCAAGTATTGTCAAAAATTAAAGAATAATAAATTTTCATTAAAATGGTCTACTGCACTTGTTGAGAAATTCGTGGATCGAATAGAAGGAGTTGGCCACCAAAAATTCTTCAAAATTATGTTCAAATTGTGCCTTGTCTCTTAATGTTTGCTGGTAACTTATTGAAAATATGCCTTGCTGAATACTGGACTCCTTTCTGGGCAAGAGTAAGTAATTTTAAATCTTTATGTATATTGTTCTTATTCCTAGTATTGATACTATGTACTAAGCATTTAGTTGGAAAAAGAGATGTTTTATTTACAACAAACTTCATCAAGGAATAAATATACTGAGAAGCTGTGGTTAGTATGCCCAATTCTGTGGTTTCCACATGATTTTCTTGGATTTACACTACACATTACTCTTATTATACGCTTCTGTACTCTAAAAAAATTTGCTCGGTTTGTAGAGTTACCCCAAAGTATGATACCATATGACATAATGGAGTGAAAATAAGCAAAATATGCCAGTTTCTTTATACACTCCTGGAAATTGAAATAAGAACACCGTGAATTCATTGTCCCAGGAAGGGGAAACTTTATTGACACATTCCTGGGGTCAGATACATCGCATGATCACACTGACAGAACCACAGGCACATAGACACAGGCAACAGAGCATGCACAATGTCGGCACTAGTACAGTGTATATCCACCTTTCGCAGCAATGCAGGCTGCTATTCTCCCATGGAGACGATCGTAGAGATGCTGGATGTAGTCCTGTGGAACGGCTTGCCATGCCATTTCCACCTGGCGCCTCAGTTGGACCAGCGTTCATGCTGGACGTGCAGACCGCGTGAGACGACGCTTCATCCAGTCCCAAACATGCTCAATGGGGGACAGATCCGGAGATCTTGCTGGCCAGGGTAGTTGACTTACACCTTCTAGAGCACGTTGGGTGGCACGGGATACATGCGGACGTGCATTGTCCTGTTGGAACAGCAAGTTCCCTTGCCGGTCTAGGAATGGTAGAACGATGGGTTCGATGACGGTTTGGATGTACCGTGCACTATTCAGTGTCCCCTCGACGATCACCAGTGGTGTACGGCCAGTGTAGGAGATCGCTCCCCACACCATGATGCCGGGTGTTGGCCCTGTGTGCCTCGGTCGTATGCAGTCCTGATTGTGGCGCTCACCTGCACGGCGCCAAACACGCATACGACCATCATTGGCACCAAGGCAGAAGCGACTCTCATCGCTGAAGACGACACGTCTCCATTCTTTCCTCCATTCACGCCTGTCGCGACACCACTGGAGGCGGGCTGCACGATGTTGGGGCGTGAGCGGAAGACGGCCTAACGGTGTGCGGGACCGTAGCCCAGCTTCATGGAGACGGTTGCGAATGGTCCTCGCCGATACCCCAGGAGCAACAGTGTCCCTAATTTGCTGGGAAGTGGCGGTGCGGTCCCCTACGGCACTGCGTAGGATCCTACGGTCTTGGCGTGCATCCGTGCGTCGCTGCAGTCCGGTCCCAGGTCGACGGGCACGTGCACCTTCCGCCGACCACTGGCGACAACATCGATGTACTGTGGAGACCTCACGCCCCACGTGTTGAGCAATTCGGCGGTACGTCCACCCGGCCTCCCGCATGCCCACTATACGCCCTCGCTCAAAGTCCGTCAACTGCACATACGGTTCACGTCCACGCTGTCGCGGCATGCTACCAGTGTTAAAGACTGCGATGGAGCTCCGTATGCCACGGCAAACTGGCTGACACTGACGGCGGCGGTGCACAAATGCTGCGCAGCTAGCGCCATTCGACGGCCAACACCGCCGTTCCTGGTGTGTCCGCTGTGCCGTGCGTGTGATCATTGCTTGTACAGCCCTCTCGCAGTGTCCGGAGCAAGTATGGTGGGTCTGACACACCGGTGTCAATGTGTTCTTTTTTCCATTTCCAGGAGTGTATTTATATCACCTATATCATTCGCACTGCAAAAACAGACTTGTTTAGGCGGTTTAGCAGTTCGTTAGTATGTCGCTACCAAATGAATTTATTATCACGTTGTAATCCCAAGCCGGCCGGAGTGGCCGTGCGGTTCTAGGCGCTACAGTCTGGAACCGAGCGACCGCTACGGTCGCAGGTTCGAATCCTGCCTCGGGCATGGGTGTGAGTGATGTCCTTAGGTTAGTTAGGTTTAATTAGTTCTAAGTTCTAGGTGACTGATGACCTCAGAAGTTAAGTCGCATAGTGCTCAGAGCCATTTTTGTAATCCCAAGAATTTTACCCTCTCAACTTCCCCTACTTCCTTTTCATACACACACTAGAAGGAAATCTCTTGGAAGTTCTGGACTGCATATAGTGGGTCTTTTCAAAGTTTAATGACAGTGAATTGGCTATGAACCACTTATTAATGTCAGTAAAAAAACTACTTATTGCAATGTTTGTATCATCTGCAAATAAGACAAACTTGGCATCTGGTAATGTAACAAATGACAGGTCATTAATATACACAAGAAAAAGTAGTGGACCTAGTATGGAACATTTGGGCTGCTGAGGTCATCAGTCCCCTAGAACTTAGAACTACTTAAACTGAACTAACCTAAGCACATCACACACATCCATGCCCGAGGCAGGATTCGAACCTGCGACCGTAGCGGTCGCGTGGTTCCAGACTGTAGCGCCTAGAACCGCTCGGCCATCCTGGCCGGCCAGATGATGTCTGACTGCCTACTGCTGAAGTGTTACGGAATGACACCCTTTGTTTTCTGTTAGTAAGATATGACTGAAACCACTTTGCAGCACTACCAGTGATGACATAATATTTTAATTTACTTAATATAAAGCTGTGATTCACACAGTCAAAAGCCTTTGCCAGGTCACAAAATATGCCAGTTGCCTTTAACTTTTTGCCTAATGAATTAAGGACATTTTCACTGTAAGTAGCTTTCTCGATATCAGAACCCTTAAGAAACCCAAACTGTTTTTTTCATTTGTTGATTTGGCGGAGGGGACGAAACGGTGAGGTCATCGGTCCCATCGGATTACGGAAGGATGGGAAATGCATTAGGCCCTGTCCTTTCAAAGGAACCAAACCGGAATTTGCCTGAAAAGATTTATAGAACTCACGGAAAAAAGTATACGGACACATGGCTGAAAATGACTTAAAAGTTCGTGGCGCCCTCCATCGGCAATGCTGGAATTCAATATGGTGTTGGCCCACCTTAGCCCTGAAGACAGCTTACACTCTCGCAGGCATACGTTCAGTCCGGTGCTGGAAGGTTTCTTGGGGGAATGACAGCCCATTCTTCAAGGAGTGTTGCACTGAGGAGAGGTATCGATGTCGGTCGGTGAGGCCTGGCAAGAAGTCGGCGTTCCAAAACATCCCAAAGGTGTTCTATAGGATTCAGGTCAGGACTCTGTGCAGGCCAGTCCATTACAGGGATGTTATTGTAGTGTAACCACTCCGCCACATTATGAACAGTTGTTCGATCGCGTTGAAAGATGCAGTCACCATCCCCGAATTGCTCTACAACGGTGGGAAGCAAGGAAGTGCTTAAAACATCAATGTAGGCTGTGCTGAGATAGCGCCAGGCGAAACAACAAGGGATGCAAGACCACACCATAACACCACCGCCTCAGAATTTTACTGTTGCCTCTGCACACGCTGGAAGATGACGTTCACCGGGCATTCACCATACCCACACCCTGTCATCGGATCGCCACATTGTGTACCGTGATTCGTCACTCCACACGACGTTTTTCCACTTTCAGTCGTCCAATATTTACGCTACTTACACCAAGCGAAGCGTCATTTGGCATTTATCGGCGTGATGTGTGGCTTAATTGCAGCCGCTCGACCATGAAATACAAGTTTTCTCATCTCCCGCCTAACTGTCATAATACTTGCAGTGGATCGTGACGCAGTTTGGAATTCCTGTGTGATGGTCTGGACAGATGTCTGCCTACTACACATTACGACCCTCTTCAACTGTCGGCGGTCTCTGTCTGTCAACAGACGAGGTCGGCCTGTACGCTCTTGTGCTGTACGTGTCCCTTCACGTTTTCACTTCACTCTCACATCGGAAACAGTGGACCTAGGGATGTTTAAGAGCTTGGAAATCTCGCTTACAGACGTATGACACAAGTGACACCCAATCACCTGGCCACGTTCGAAGTCCTTGAGTACCGCGGAGCGCTCCTTTCTGCTCTCTCACGATGTCTAATGACTACTGAGGTCGCTGATATGGAGTACCTGGCAGTAGGTGGCAACACAACGCACCTAATATGAAAAACGTATGTTTTTAGGGGTGTCCGGATACTTTTTGTATGGCCGGACGCGGGTTTGAACCATCATCCTCCCGAATGCAAGTCCCGTGTGCTAACCACCGCGCCAACTCGCTCGGTACGTAGATTCTGTACACCACACAAGAGCACTTTGCATCACAGCAACCGTGTGTGGACATACATTGTCCGAGTGAAAAAGCACATCATATTCCTGTCGAAGAAATGTCAGTACAATGGAGATAACACTCACTGAAATGTACCGGGCATTAGTGACTTTACCCTGGAGAAATACCAGAGGTGACCGCGAGTGGTGGTAACTGAAGGACCCCATACCAAGAGCCCTTGGGTGGGACCGTATGTCATGGAGAATGGACTCCGGAATACGCCGCTCGCTGTGCTCGTGTACGTACATCACTCACGTGTAGACAGAACGTACTCTCATTGCTGAAGACTACAGAGCGCCATTCCATTCTCGAGTCGACTCTTTCATGACATCAAAGTAGCAGTGATAAGTTTCCTTTAATTTACGTCTATGGTCACAAACTCTTTGTTTACAGATTAACGGTTTCGGTCTTTAATGACCATCCTCAAATCTGTTTCATAAAAACAAAGTCCTAATGAACTGCAGCCATAGTGGCATCGTCAAATGTTAAATGTTTTTATGAAACAGATCTGATAATGGTCATTAAAGGCCGAAACCGGTAATCTGTTAACAAAAAGTTTGTGGCCATAGACGTAAATTAAAGGAAACTTATTACATATGAAGGTCACTGTTTTTCGCGACGATGTCGCAGCTTGTGAAAGTAGCAGTGCATGTCGGTGTTGTGATATCAGTCGATGCAGACCAGAGGCACACGTCATCTTAGTGGTGGTAAGGTCTTACGGAACGAAACTGCTGAGGTCATCGGTCCCTGTGATCTTAGCCCTGACGCAAGCAGACGATTCCCAGTGGCCCTCAGTGACACGTGAGGTGCAACATTCGCCCAGATTCCTTCCCTGGATGATGTTCGGTCGGCCACCTCTGCTAGTATAAAGCATCGATGCTGACGTGCGTCTGTAGTATGCGGATGTCCAGATCCTGGTCCACAGGTGTGGGAATTATCCACAGACCATTTCTGAAAGGAGCGACATACCACCTATACATTATGCCCAACATGTGGAGCAATCCGTCGATACCACCAGTCAGCTTCCCATAGACCCACAATACGACCACTTTCAAGTGGCTGAGGTTGTTCAAAAAACATACATACTCGTCAGCCGGGCATGTTTCTACTCTGGAACGAATGTTGCAAACCACTGCTCTAAATTGAGCACGGTTACTGCCTGCAGAGTCAATGCAGAGGATGCAGAGAAAGGTCCCCTGAGCGCCATCCGACCGCTGATGATCGAGACAAATGAATCACTAACGTTACAACCGCTCAGGTGCCACTGAACACAGTCCTCGATGGTGTGTCTTTTTTTTCCTGCAGTGTAGTTACAGACATTTTCTCTGGGTTTGAGATCGGATGATTTAGTGGGCCAGTCAAGATACGATGAACTTATAAGGTGCCTCAGTGTTCATTAAAGCACAAGTGTACACGTGCAGTTCTTTGAACTCGGCTGTTGTCCTTTTGTAAAATGGAAATGTCTAGAGCGTGATCACGATGTAGAAGAAAGGATAACACTTCGTCCCCGATAATGTTGAAATAAACATCATGATTCATGTACCTGAATTAAACAGGCCTACGTCATGATACCAAAAACACCCTGAAAACATCACAGACTCAAAAAAATCGATTCCATTGCGACAGGATGCTACAGCAACCAGGTTCCGATTATTTCAGAACAAAACAGTCTTCATCCTTTTGGGGCACTATCAGATTGTTCATAAAAACAGGAAACCAATCAATTAGAAACAAACAGAAGAAGGGGTATGGTCCTGTCATGTGCGACTACGCAGGTAAAGTGAACTAAATGTGATAGAAATGTACGTAAAAGAAACTAGATAGAAAACCCATCCATCATAGAGCCATATAAAATGGAAAATGGACGCAACAGTAGCTGAATATAAAGATACAAAATGAAAAGTGGACCTAGTTAAAAGCAAAGAAATGTTCCGGTATATCATCAAGAGGGCACGAGAAGGTGCCGGAAAAATTTCAACAACTATCTCGTTACATTGAACACATCAGCTACTCGAGGAGGAGGAGTGGATGAGTATTTAATGTCCCATCGACAACGACGTCATTAGAGACAGAGCATAAGCTCGGAATAGGGAAGGATGAAGGACGAAATCGGCAGTGTCCTTTGAAAGGAACCATTGCCCTTGCCTTAAGCGATTTAGGGAAGTCACGGAAAACCTAAATCAACATGACCGGACACGGTTTTCAACCTTCGTCCTCCCGAATGCTACTCGAGGAGCTAGAAATCGTTACACATCTCTGTATTGACAAAGACAAGTTGCTGAACGATCAGTTGATTAGCAGAAATCAAATATATTTTGATACAATGCTACCTGTATTTAGAATGTTGCTACAGTAATACCTTTTAAGTCGACAGCTTTATTTTGAACTTGCATGTTTTTTTTGTGAGTAAAGTTAAGGGAATTACATTTCATGGGGGTCTTATTAATGATCTTACCGCAGGTGACTTTACCTTCTTATATTCTTAACTTATATTTCTCTGCTTTAATGACTGGAATACGTCTTTATCTCTAATTTGGAATGCTTACGACTGCCCCTGATCCAGATTCCTTGATGTTTGGGTCGTTGATCTTGTACGCATACGCTGTAGACGCACTTTAAAATTTAGGTATTTTACTCCGTAAGATAGTTTCAATGGCATGTTTTGACTCGCTTTTTTTCATATCACCATTTTACTTTTTTTCTGCTTTATATGGGGTACTTTATTGTACTTCTGGTTTCATGTGATTTCAACGGTTTGCATATATGCATCTTAATTTATTAGTTTTACTTAGTTTTTGTATTACGTATATGTCCCTTACGCCGATCATGCGCGCCACCTGGGCACCCCTTGCCGCACTATACACGGTGTGTGCTTCTTCATCTATCGCAGTCATATTTGTGTGGGCGGCAAGCGGTCATTGTGCCGTATGCGGCACCAACCGCGTTTATTTTGTAATCATGGCCCTATTTTGTACTGCTATGGCCGTATCAGCTGGTGTACTCACGATAACATGAGACAATCATTGAATTTTTTCCGCCACCTTCTTGTACCTTCTTGACATTATACTGGAGGTTATCTTTTCTCTTAACTAGTTCCGCTTCGCATTTTATGTTTGCAAGACGGATATCCAGTTACTGTTGAGACTATTTTCCATTTTATGTGGTTTTATGGCGGACTGACTATATGTCCGTCTACGTTTACGTAAGTTTCTGTTGCTTTTCTTTCATTTTACACTGATGAGCCAAAACATTATGACCAGTCGCTTAAGAGTTTGTTTGTCTGTCTTTGGAACGAAGTACTTCACTGATTCTGCATATCAGGGATCAGACAGTTTGTTGCTGGTATCAGATATCTACGCACAGGCCATTAAATTCGCTGATTTGCGTACGGGGAGATGGCAATTTCGCACAGATGGTCCTTCGTTGCACTTTATGGTCTTCTGCTAGGCGGCGAGGAATCCAGCAGGCACATATCTTCGTCAGCACTAACAACTGAGACATATATCTGCAGCGAGGTGTTTGATTATGATCCAGACGTTCCAACATTGCAGGAGTCACAGCTGTTAGCGTCCGGCCGTCATGCGGGAGATATCGAAGGTTTGCGCGACCTTGTTACGGTGATGACAGGTGCCTCGCCTCAACGACTCACTGTAGTTTTGTTCACTCAACGTGGTTTTGTTCACTGCCTATGAATATGCGCGGTGCTCTGGTTTTCATCCAAATGAAACCCAATGGCAGCTCTCGGATCGCACCTCCATTACAGATGCAATTACAGCACTTACTGTTTGGAAAGAATCAATGTTGAGACAAGAAACAACTACTACAGGCATTGACGTAGAAGCATAACTCAGGAACACCTGAAACAATTTCAATCAATTTTTGTGTATACATGACATTATTTGTAAAAAAAATACCATGGGAGTAAGACACCCATACTACCCGGAGAGATGAGAAGGGTGATAACGTATTGGCATATCTTGCCTGTATTTGGTTGGAACGCTCTAAATGTATGAAGCGTAATCTGTCTCTTATTTGTGTTCTTAAGTGGGTCTTCCAGGTAGCGAGAATGAGCATGCAGTGAACCAATACTTTAGTCAACGTTTTTCAGAGCCAAGGATCATGCAACACGATTGAATACCAAAGATACATTTAATGTTCTCTATGGAGTCACGTGGTGTAAAACAGAGGAGAATCATTTGCCAGCGACAGTCCTTTTACTCGAAATGACAATCATTTAGGCTCTTCAATATGCCACAAACGAAACGGGTCTGCCGATAGGATTCAACGGAAATTTAAAAAAAAGTTAAATTATTGCGAAAAAATGAAACAGATTGTCAACGACACAATCGACTTCGGGTTACGCGGGTAAGTGCTAACACAGGCTCGAATTAGGGGCGTTCAATAAGTATTGCAACACACTTTTCTTCTCGGCCAGTAGTGGTTGAAAAAGATGCAGAATTTGTTGTGGGGCTTCGTGAAATATTGCCGCTTCAGTCCCTATTTTTTCATGGAGATAGGAGGCGTTCCAAGCAGGGAGCTGTCATTGAGTTTCTTTTGTCGGAAAACCGGAGCGTCGCAGATGTACACACGCGCTTGCAGAATGTCTACTTAGACTTGGCAGTGAACAAAAGCACGGTGAGTCGGTGGAATGTTTTTCCTCATCCACCCTACAGCCCAGATTTCGCATCTTCTGACGTCCATCTCTTCGGCCCAATACAGGACGCACTCCGCAAGAAGTAGTAACTGTTGATAGGGATTTTATTGATGCAGGTTTTTGATGCAGCAAGACGTTGGCTCTAGTAGAGTGGTACCATGCGGACATGTAAGCCCTCCCAGTAAGGTGGCATAAGGCCGTCGCATGGAACGGAGATTACGTTGGAAAAAAGCGTTTTGTAGCCAAAATAGTGGATAATAATACAGTTTATTGGAATAAAAAAGCCTGCTTTCATAAAAAAATGTATTGGATTACTTATTCAACGTCTCTTTCTATAGAGTGACTCCTCCAATGGTGTTACCTGTTCAGTTAGACATAGTTTATATCAGTAACGTGCTGATCCTAAAAGTCTCTTACAAACGTGTTAAAATTTAGAAAAACGGTAGTTGCTGTCATTTCGAATGCAACAGTAACAAGCTAATACAGGAAATGCTCTCTTATTTATTTTGGGTTACTATTTGCTGTGTCAGAGACACTGTCTCAATAAATGAATATTTACTTCCACTGTAAACAGTTCAAATGCAAATAACATACACCGTCCGTCTATACAGGACTCAACAGAAACCAAACACGACTATTATACTCCAGGCCATTATTTAGCTCCGATAGTTTGATACACCTCGAGTGTTTTCGCTAGCTATTCACCGCACTGTTCTCTGAACACACGAATACCACACAAGAGAATTGTATTACATTTGTTATGACCTAGTAACTGTTCATTAATATTAGCTCTACGATGAAAAGCCAAGTTTTTCATTTTTTAGGACAGCTCCGTACAATGGTCCCGTTATCCATTTGCAACAGACAAGCTCATATGAATTATTCGCAACTCCATCACTAACAGAAAACGTTGAAAGTGGACGTTCACTACCTCCACTATTAATTCTACACATTAAGACACCCATACTGACGCTACATACTCAAGAATCTGTCGAACGTAGGTACTGTAAACCACCTCGTTCATGGATAATTTTCATTTCCTTAGGGCCTTCCAATGAATTAATTTATTGGCGTCTGCGCTTCCTGCAGCTACTTTTACGTGGTCGTCATTTAACTGCTCCGGTCTCACAGCCCTTAATATTTTACTTTTGTGTCTGCTTCCAGTGTTTGGTCTCTAAGGCATACCAAAACAATTGTTCTCTTTGACAATTCCTTAATCCAGACGTCAACCCCCTCTGGATCTCACTGTATTTCGCTACCAGTTTGTCATTCCAGCTGCCCTTTACAGCGAAGCATTACTTGTAATCAGACTTATGGAACTTTTTGTGGTTTGCCAGAGGCTTCTCAAACATCTGGAAAGGACATGGGCCGTGCCCTTTCGAAGCAACTGAAAGCGGTCACTACATGTAAACTTTACCCTGTCGATGGATTTATCACACCGATTTTAATGCCCTGCAAAAATTCCAACTTGTATAAATTCTGACACATAAATAAACAATAAGGTGACCTGACTGTTTCAAGTCAAAAGGGCTCTAGTGAACCAACTTTCTCACTCTGCAACGGAATAATTAAACGGGTATTGAACATAAGTTAAATCAAGACAAACTGAACTCATAATCTTCACACCTGATCTATACGACCTATCAGTGTCGGTGAACTACTCCTTATGGAAGGGGTTCGTGTCGTGCAGATGTACCTGTACACTGTATTCTACAACGCCTAACAAACTGAAGATGATTCATTTAAATCCAAAGCCTAGGCAGCTTCGTCTGTACCAAGTACGTATCTTGCAGATCCAGCCTTAAATTGTCAGCTGAAAATTTTGTTTTTAAAGAAATACGCTCCTGGAAATGGAAAAAAGAACACATTGACACCGGTGTGTCAGACCCACCATACTTGCTCCGGACACTGCGAGAGGGCTGTACAAGCAATGATCACACGCACGGCACAGCGGACACACCAGGAACTGCGGTGTTGGCCGTCGAATGGCGCTAGCTGCGCAGCATTTGTGCACCGCCGCCGTCAGTGTCAGCCAGTTTGCCGTGGCATACGGAGCTCCATCGCAGTCTTTAACACTGGTAGCATGCCGCGACAGCGTGGACGTGAACCGTATGTGCAATTGACGGACTTTGAGCGAGGGCGTATAGTGGGCATGCGGGAGGCCGGGTGGACGTACCGCCGAATTGCTCAACACGTGGGGCGTGAGGTCTCCACAGTACATCGATGTTGTCGCCAGTGGTCGGCGGAAGGTGCACGTGCCCGTCGACCTGGGACCGGACCGCAGCGACGCACGGATGCACGCCAAGACCGTAGGATCCTACGCAGTGCCGTAGGGGACCGCACCGCCACTTCCCAGCAAATTAGGGACACTGTTGCTCCTGGGGTATCGGCGAGGACCATTCGCAACCGTCTCCATGAAGCTGGGCTACGGTCCCGCACACCGTTAGGCCGTCTTCCGCTCACGCCCCAACATCGTGCAGCCCGCCTCCAGTGGTGTCGCGACAGGCGTGAATGGAGGAAAGAATGGAGACGTGTCGTCTTCAGCGATGAGAGTCGCTTCTGCCTTGGTGCCAATGATGGTCGTATGCGTGTTTGGCGCCGTGCAGGTGAGCGCCACAATCAGGACTGCATACGACCGAGGCACACAGGGCCAACACCCGGCATCATGGTGTGGGGAGCGATCTCCTACACTGGCCGTACACCACTGGTGATCGTCGAGGGGACACTGAATAGTGCACGGTACATCCAAACCGTCATCGAACCCATCGTTCTACCATTCCTAGACCGGCAAGGGAACTTGCTGTTCCAACAGGACAATGCACGTCCGCATGTATCCCGTGCCACCCAACGTGCTCTAGAAGGTGTAAGTCAACTACCCTGGCCAGCAAGATCTCCGGATCTGTCCCCCATTGAGCATGTTTGGGACTGGATGAAGCGTCGTCTCACGCGGTCTGCACGTCCGGCACGAACGCTGGTCCAACTGAGGCGCCAGGTGGAAATGGCATGGCAAGCCGTTCCACAGGACTACATCCAGCATCTCTACGATCGTCTCCATGGGAGAATAGCAGCCTGCATTGCTGCGAAAGGTGGATATACACTGTACTAGTGCCGACATTGTGCATGCTCTGTTGCCTGTGTCTATGTGCCTGTGGTTCTGTCAGTGTGATCATGTGATGTATCTGACCCCAGGAATGTGTCAATAAAGTTTCCCCTTCCTGGGACAATGAATTCACGGTGTTCTTATTTCAATTTCCAGGAGTGTAAATTTTGTCTCTGCTGAGGGTGCTGTTGCACCCGACTACGGTCCTTCCATGAATAAGATTTGAGCGCATGTGCGGATTTTAAATTAATGAAAACAGAAGTGAAAATAGTTGCACAAGAAACCGAAATTACATGAGAACAGACTACAGATTGATTATATTTTTCAGAAGAGCAATACAAAACTTCATGAACAATACGCTGACAGAAAAAAACCGCAACACCAGAAAGTAGTTGTGCGACATCAACGGAAGATGGTAGGCTTCTGCATCTGAAAGATGGTGTCTATTCAGATTTCACGCTAGTCGCTTGGTTGCTTGTTTGGACGGGGGGGGGGGGGGGGGGGGGAGTCGTTCGTGCCACTTCAAAGGATCCGTCCGGGCATTTGCTTGAAGGGATTCAGGGAAATCATGGAAATGGCCGGACGCGGATTTGAACCACCGTCTTCTTGAATGCGAGTTCAGTGTGTTAGCCACTGCGACACCTCGCCAGTGTGTTAGCCACTGCGCCACCTCGCTCCGTTAGTTGCATAAGAGTGGCGATAGTAGCGCCACTATGAGGATGCAAATCAGGTTTGCTTTAAATACACGCTGTAATGATCGTGAGAGTTACCTTTGAGATTGGGCGTGTTGAGTTGATGTTTACGAAGAAAGCTTTTAAGATGGCAAAGACGCCATTATCAGCACCTCACTGAGATTGAACGACATCGTGTAACAAGATTACGATAAGGTGGATGTTCCTTTTGCGATACTGCAGAAAGACTTGGTAGGAATGCAGCTACTGTACATGATTTCTGGTAGTGTTGGTGACGAGAATGCACGGTAGCAAAAAGACCGGGCTTCGGACGGCCACGTGGCACTACCAGGAAGGAATACCGTCATTTTTGGCGTATGGCGCTGGTGCACCGTACTGCATCAGTAGCAGCAATTTCAGCAACAGTTGGCACCACGGTGACACAACGAACCACAGCTCCGAGCCAGAAGACATGTAGCGGTCCCAAACCACCGCAATTTGCGACTTCAGTCCTCAAACGAGAGCTCATTAGAGAGCAGAATGGAGGTCTGTTGTGTCTTCTGATGGAATCTGGTTCTGCCTCGGTGCTGTGTTGGCCGTGGTTGGTTACAAAAAGGCCAGTTAAAGTATCTGCAACCAACCTGTCTGAGTGCTGGACACGCTGGACCTACACCTGGAGCTATGGTCTGGTGTGCCATTTCGTACGTCAGCAGGAGGACTCTCTAGGTTAGCACCCTGACTGCAAATTTGTACATTAATCTAGTGATTCGACCCGTTGAGCTGCCATTTATGAACAGCATTCCAGGAGGTGTTTTCCAGCAGGATAACACTCGTCCACATACGGCTGTTGTAACCCAACGTGCTCTACAGAGTGCCGACAAGTAGCCCTGGCCTGCCTGATCGCCAGATCTGTACCCAACCGAGCATATATTGGACATCATCGGACTACAACTCCAGCGTCGTTCACAAATAATACCGGTATTAACTGTCCTGTACTGACCGACCACGTGCCGCATGCATGGAACTCCAGCCCACAAACTGACATCCGCCACCTGTACTACACAATGCATGCACGTTAGCGTACTTCCATTCTACACTCTATCGGTTACGCCGATTATTAATGTACTAGCATTTCACATTTTAAATGGCATATCTCTCGCATACATTAACCTGTCATCTTGTTATCTTAGTCACTTGAGATCTAGACAGAAGCCATTTGTGACATCCCCGCGGAGAAACGAGGGCCCAAAGAGCACACCGAAGGTGAAGGAAATTGCTGGGTCGTGGGGAAGAGATCGGCAGATGGATGTTGGTGAGTTTGGACTAGTGAGGCCGCCCATGCAATTTCTCGGCTGGGAAGGTTCCATCCTAAGGCTTGGAACGATAGGAAGCAAAGAGTAACGTTAGGGCCTCATCCAGACGGTGACAGGGAAGGAGGTTTGCTAATTGTGTCTTAAACATGCGAGGCCATGGGAGGCCGGATAGAACAGGACAGTATGAAGAAACTGAATTCCATTTGCTTCACAAAAGGAGCGAAATCCGTTGAAAGTAAACTGGGCCCGTTATCCTTGTACAAAGATTCTGGCAGCCCGTCGATGGAAAAAATTGTGGCCAAGATCCGAATGGTATGATTGGAGGAGGTACCAGATATGTGGAAAACACAGGGAAAACCAATAGCAGCATCCACCACTATGAGCCAGGTATGGCCCAAGAATGGCCTGGCGAGATCTAGGTGGAGGCGAGACCAAGATGTCGAGATATCTGGCCATGGAAACAACCGGTGGTGTGACGCAGTTTGCTTGCTCTGGCAAGTGATACATGTGACCACTAGATGAGTGATTGCTGCATCGATAGCCCACAGTGGAGAAGCTCACGAGCCAAACGCTTAGTGAGGGCCACCCGCAGTGCCTTTCATGGAGGAGGACCAACACCCATTGCTGGAGAGGAGCCAAAACTACCGTTTCAGTGTTGTGGTTCTCGTCCTGTAGAAGGAGGCTCCCATGCACAGTAGATTACTCACAGCGCCAGTGTCAGTAAGCTTGGCGAGACTGTGGTAATCAGTGGGCCACCCATGCTGGAACAGTCAGAGGAGTTCCATGATAACTGGGTGCGGAGTGTTGGGCCACTAGCAGTGCGTCCAGTGGAAGACAGGCAATACCGTCTTCTGCCTTGTCGTCAAAGTGAAAGCAGCCCTCTGGGTCCATGTCGAAATCTGTGTCCTGACCTACCAGTAAATGAGACAAAACATCCGCATTGGCGTGTGGTTGGTGGAGCGATATTGAATAACATAATTATAGGCAGCAAATACAGTGCCAAAGATGGGGGAGGGGGGGGGACGATGGGCCATTTAGTGGGGAAGGATGGGGAAGCTTTAAAAAGGGGCAACAGTGGCTTGATATCTGTGAGCACGGTAAATGGTCTCCTGCAGATGTAATCTTGTAACTTCTTGAGGCTAAAGATTGTGACCACTGTCTCTTTCTCAGTTTGTCTGTAATGGCGTTGGGCCAATGAGAAAGTCTTCAGAATTAAATTATTGGGCCATTCCACCCCAAAAATGGGACCACCCACACCCCATACTCGGATGTGCCTGCAGCAAGAATGAGTGGGAGGGAGGTATCACATGCAGTGAGGCAAGAGTTATGGAGGAGGGCCTGCTTCAGTTCCCCAAAAGCCATGGCGATCATTCCCACTTGACATCTTTCCCGATGTTGTGGAGAGGTTGTGTGCTATGGCAGTCGCTCAAGGAATAAATGATCAGTAGTAATTTAACTGCCCCAGCACAGATTTGAGCTGGCAAACACAACTGAATGGGGGCAACAGTTGAATCGCCTCCATATATCATGGCGTCGGATCAATGCCCACCGCACTGAGGATGTGCTCCGGGTATTCGACAAAAGAATTACATTTCTCCTTGCTGCACCGAAGGTTTGCGCCCTAAATCACGAGAAACAACGCCACTACGTTCTTGGCAATGTCAGCTGCATCAGTGCTGACGACAATGATGTCATCTAGGCAAACCATTGCACATGTAACTTCATGAATCAGAGTTTCTAGATAATGTCAGAAAATGGCTTGGGTGCTAGCTATTCCAAGTGTGAGGCGATTACATTCATAGATGCTGTATGGCATATTGATGACCACATCCTAGGGCAGTTGGAGGTTGGCATCCTTGAGATCAATCTAGGCAAAATTAGTACTACCCGCCAGCCAGGTCAAAATGTCATCGACTTTAGGGATGGGGTAGGAGTAGACCATGGACTAGAAGCTGATTGTGTTTGAGAAATCCGCAAAGATTTGCAAGGCGCCATTTGGCTTCTTGACTAGGATGGCAACTGTCGCCCACCGACTATTGGAGACTGGGGTAGTGACGTCTTCGTCTTGGAAGCGCTGAAGTTCAGGGCACAGTTGTCAAGGAGGGCAAAGGGCAAATTACGTGCTATCAAAAATTTAGGGGTAGTAGATGGGTGCAGTGTGATATGGGCCTCAAAACCTTTGACGCTGGGGTCGGAAGATGAAAATACCGAACTAAAATGGGTAAACAAGTCGAACAGAAGACCTAACACTCTGAGAGAATGGGCGGTAGGCATGGAATCGTGGATCTCAAGGTCTAGCAGTCCCCAGGGAGACCACCAGTAGGATGTGCGCCTTAATAAAGTGGTTGTCGTACTGAATGGCAGCCGTGAACTAGTCGAAAAATGGTTTATGCCATTACTGTACGACAGCATCTGGAAATCCATTGGCTGGAGGGTTGGGGCGCTTACCTGCTGATAGGAGTGTCAGTAAATGATTGTGTACAAGGAGACTGTCAGGGAAACACTGATTGTACACAAGCAACAATGGGAAAAGATTTGTCTCCGGCCGCTGTTTCATCATACGACGGATCGACACTTGTAGTCTAGTGACATTTTGTTGGACTGCCAGACTCCCACCCTGTGATCTGATTCACCACACGCTGTACTCTTCGCCCGCCGATAACGGCACTTGGACGCAAAAGACTGGCGACAGTGCGGCAGTTGCTGTGGTCGGCGCATTGGTGCCTAGTCTTTATGAGACAGTTGCCAGTCCGGCTGGGCATGTGGTAGGGATTGAGGGGAAGGCCTAGCAGCGAAAACAGACTGCTCAAAAACTGGTCTTGACCCGGTCGTAAGAGAGAGTGTGGGGTTCAGCCTCCAGGTTCGTTTGTGGTACTTGCTCATAGATCTCAGGTCCACCATAAGCTAACAAGAATGCGCTATACTGTTCATTACCGGAGATGATGTGGACCAAGAAATGTTGCTCCGTCATTGCGACGTAGTTCGCCCACAGTTCGAGATTGAGGTCGAATGGCGGGAACGACGAAGCGGAAGTGCAGAAGTTCTTCACTATGGTGTCTATGTGGGAAACACGATTGAAGACCTCCGGTGTCGCTGCAGACTAAGCGGCCATCCTGTCCATCATGGCTTGAAATTCCTGCTTCGTGTGTTTCAGGGTCAGCAGAATCCTTGAAGTCATACTCAAGGTTTCAGCCACTGAACTTACGAAGTATTTGTTTGAGCAAGGCTTTCACAAATCCCTAATCAGTGCAAGCGGCGCACCAGTTAAGTAGTAAATAAATCTCGTCGCTACAGGTAGAAGTAAGGCCATTAATTTTCCACAAATGTAGTTTACTGGGAAGGAATAGTATGCTCGTCTGCTCCGACAAAACAAACACAATTAACTCTCAAAAATTACTTACTGGCAGAAGGCCTTTGTTCAACAACTCAGTCTCATACTTGGTCGAGTTTTCCAAAAGCTAATATTTACATTCAACTGCTGCACACAGGAACCGAGTTCCCCAACAGTTCACTTTTAGTAACTGCGCAGTGGTATAGATTCTTGGGAAAACAGGTTACAGTCAGTGTTGTGTTATAGTTTATGAAGCAGATTACGACATCCAACCCCAGAGACTTTACCATCTGGGGAACTGCAGAGGTCATGCGGTGTCCGTCGAGGAGGCAGCTGGCAGCGGCGTCGTAGTGGTGCGGATGTCCGTTCGTAGCTGTGGCTCGAAGTGAACTCTGTCACCACGACAGTGCGCGGCCTAAATACTGTCGCATGGTAGGACATCACAGGAACTATTTTAGGTCACGTGGGTCGTGGATGCAAATAGGTCACCCCTGACCGCGATCCCTGGTAGCGCTGCCAGAGCCGCCTAGTGGAACTGCTGCAAAACTATTTTCTGGCGCAGAGCTGTTGCGTAGCATGTAGGCTACCCACAACTGTGTTGTGCCAGACGGGTTCCCGGCCGTAAAAGTAGAATGTCGCAACATGTCAAACTGAATGTACAAAGGCTATTCAGTAATTAAACAGACAAACAGCCGCAGAGCAAAAATGGTTTATTAAATTCTATTTTCCACGTAATCCTAACCAACTTATAAGCACTTGTGCCACCATGAATCCTCTTATCCCCTCGACCAAGAATTCTTATCCGTAATATCGAAGTCAGTTTTGCACTTTTTTCTTTACCTCTACGTTGCCGTTGTAGATGATGCCACACAAAGCTTACTTAATAGAAAAGAAAAACAGATAAAAACCCGAATTGGGCAAGGACAGATCTTTCAGGAGGAATAGGTAGGAGCTACCAATCAATTTCGCCTGAACTATCCATGCCGTCCAAAGTCGAAAGTTGCCCTGAGGAAGCACGACTTTCCTCTGCCATCCTGCAAATTTCGTCAATACAGACTTTTATTTTTGTTATCAGTTACGCCTGAGTAATGTGGGCCGTTGATAGTGAGATACTTCTCCAAAATATATATATATATATATATATATATATATATATATATATATATATATATATATATATCCGACCTTGAGCACTATAGAAGGTGTTTAACATGAAAATTACCAGCCGATGGTTGCGTTTTAAATGTCTTATAAAAAGGCGATCCAGGATGTTTCCAGAGCAAGTTTTGACGCTCGGAGTAGGCCAGAAAATGATATATCCAAGTTTCACCACAGGAAAAAATCCGGTCGAATAATGAATCACGCCGGCTGAGTGACCGAGCGGTTCTAGGCGCTACAGTCTGGAACCTCGCGACCGCTACGGTCGCAGGTTCGAATCCTACCTTGGGCATGGATGTGTGTGATGTCCTTAGGTTAGTTAGGTTTAAGTAGTTCTAAGTTATAGGGGACTGATGACCTGAGATGTTAAGTCACATAGTGTTGAGCCATTTGAATAATTTTTTGATGAATCACGTTCGCTACCGCAACAATTTTTGAGCTCGTCCCAAATGCGAAATCTCTGTTCCTGCAGCTACACAGATTGGTATTAAATTACGATTTAATTCAATAAAAATATGTGCAGCTGACGACTGATTATTTCTATTCTTAAAACGTGCTTCATGGCTGCTGATTGACAGCCATGAATGAAATTTTTAAGGTAGTTCGAGTTATTTTCAATGATAGAATGAGTTGCGCCTGCATTTACTCACCATTTTCCAGCTATTTGTTCTTTTGTAAGTCGTCGGTCTTCCTGGATAAGCGAATTCTTACTAGCTTGCAACATCGAGAACGGTACTGCTACCGGACGCCAGAGCGGTGTTCTGTCGGTTAGGCTTTTTAGTTACAGGAAAACTTTTCCAGACACGAATAAAACCTCGCACAGTTGATGCAACTGTTGCCGTATTCTTTGCTCATCGGAGAGAATATTTCTGCCGGTTGTACACCTTCCGAAAGTAAAAACCCGATCACAGAACGCTAATCTTCAACAGTACTTTCACAATGAGCCCTTTTCGGGGAGATTTGTTTATGCTGTTTCTATCTGTTAAAATCCAGGGTAACTGTGAGCCAACTATGACATGTCTACTCTTGCGTTTTTACTTGTTTTGAACTTTTAATTTTTTTTTTTTTTTTTTTTTTTTTTTGCTAACGGAATTTTCTTACCTGTTCATATGATGTAATATCACTGCAAAAAAAAATAAAAATAAATACAAGTTAGTGAATTTGCAACATCCAAACATTAATATTGGGCACTGAAATTGCTACGCATTTATCTGGAAACCATATTCTGATGTATCTTCTATTTAGAAAAAAGTATTCTTGCTAAACATGCGTACACACACAGATGACAGAAGTCATGGGACACCTCCTAATGCCGGCCGCGGTGGCCGAGCGGTTCTAGGTGCTTCACTCCGGAACCGCGCGACTGATACAGTCGCAGGTTCGAATCCTGCCTCGAGCATGGATGTGTGTGATGTCCTTAGGTTAGTTAGGTTTAAGTAGTTCTAAGTTCTAGGGGACTGATGACCTCAGATGTTAAGACCCATAGCGCTCAGAGCCATTTGAACCATTTTTGAACACCTCCTAATGTCATGTCGGACCTCCTTTTGCCCGGCATAGTGCAGCAAGTTGACGTTTCATGGACTCAGCAAGTCGTTGGAAGTCCTCTGCAGAAATATCGAGCCATGATGCCTCTACAGCCGTCCATAATTTCGGAAGTGTTGCCAATCCAGGATTTGTGTACGAACTGACCTCTCGGTTGGGTCCTATAAATATTCAATGGGATTCGTGTCGGGAGATCAGTATGGCCAGAACATTCGCCCAAACTGTCCACAGTATTCTTCAAATCATCCACAAACAGTTGTGGCCTGGTGAGATGGACCGTCCGCAGCTCGTGGTCGTGCGGTAGCGTTCTCGCTTCCCGCGCCCGGGTTCCCGGGTTCGATTCCCGGCGGGGTCAGGGATTATCTCTGCCTCGTGATGACTGGGTGTTGTGTGGTGTCCTTAGGTTAGTTAGGTTTAAGTAGTTCTAAGTCCTAGGGGACTGATGACCAAAGATGTTAAGTCCCATAGTGCTCAGAGCCATTTTAAGATGGACCACTGTCATTCGTAAAAATTCCATAGCTGTTTGGGAACGTGATGTCCATGAATGGCTGCACATGGTCTCCAAGTAGCCGACAGTTATCAGCTCCAGTCATGATCGGTTCAGTTGGACCAAAGGACCCAGTCCATTCCACGTAAACAGAGCCCACACCGTTATGGAGCCACCACCAGTTTGCACAGTATCTTGTGGACAACTTGGACGCATGGCTTCGTGGAGTCTGCGCCACATTCTAATCCTACCATCAGCTCTTACAAATGAAATCGGAGCTCATCTGACCAGGTCACAGGTTTCCAGTCGTCTAGGGTCAAAAGCCCAGGAGACGCACTGCAGGCGATGTCGTGCTGTTAGCAAGGGCACTCGCGCCGGCCGTCTGCTCCCATGGCCCATTAAAGCCAAATTTCCTCACACTGTGCTGGCGGATACGTTAATCGTACGTGTCACATTGATTTCTGCGTTTACTTCACGCAGTGTTGCTTGTCTGTTAGCACAGACTACTCTACGCAAACGACACTGCTCTCGGTCGTCAAGTGAAGGCCTTCGCCCACTGCGTTGTCCGTGCTGAGAGTTAATACCCCAGATTTGACATTATCGGCACTTTCTTGACACTGCTGATCTTGGAATATTGAGTTCCCTAACGATTTCCGAACTAGACTGTCCTAGGCCTCTATGCCAACTACCATTCCGTATTCAAAGTCTTAATTTCCATCATGCGGCCGAAATCACATTCGAATCTTTTTCACATCAATCACCTGAGTACAAAGGACAGCTCCGCCAAAGCACTGCCCTTCTATTTCTTGTGTACGCATTACTATTGCCAGCTGTAAAAGCGCATCTCGCTATCCCATGACTTTTGTCGCCTCACTGTAATCTGCTCTGCGTCACCCTTAAGATGGAGGCCACTGAGTGCGTCGATTGTTACTTTAGAGTTATCACTTATTATTTTCAATTTATTTAGGGCAAAAACGACCATTCATAGCACCAATATGTACAAATAAAAGTTATTCGACAGTTTTCTTATTCAGTAGCCCCCTGGGTTAATTAACTTAATACTTCTACGGCACTCCCCTACCCTTCGCCCTCATTAACACTTACGACCACGCCTCTGGACGCTGGCCGCCGTTCTGATCGTGTGTTATCGAGGCCCACGAGAAAGACAGGCCGCGGCGCGTACGTCACGACGGTAGGCCTGAGCTCGCTCGCTCGCTGAGCTCAGCAGACAAAATGCGTTTCTAAACCTCTTAACTCGCAGCTGGGCGTGTATGTACTAACTAGATTTGCATCTTCTACTAGAATCTGCTATTATGAAGTCTTACTGATTACTATTCGTACAAGAAAATTTAAGATCAATTCTCGACATAAATAGTATAACCGCTTGTTTGTCACATTCAGTCTGTTCTGCGTAACTATCCCCATTTAATACAAGATGTGGTGCCTTATGCAGCTGATAATCATTTTGACATGATTTTAATTTTATAGTACCCCAGTACAGCCATAACAAATAATTATCAGACCTATGCACTTTCTATCATTGTAGGACTAATAACAGTGAGATTTCATAAGTATCTATTCCAGAAGAAGATGCAATTCTCGTTTGTACATACACACCCAGTTACGAGTTAACAGGTGTAGAAGCGCAGTTTTTCTGCTGCGTTGAGCGAGCAAGCTCGGTTGGCCTACCTTCGTGACGTACGCGTCACGGCCTGTCTTTCTCGTGGGCCTCGTGTATTATGTTGTGACGTCACCTGGGCGTCTCCTCAACCAGTTTCACATCCTGGCGTCGCACGCTATGCTTGCCATCGCTTGCACCACCTGGCTTCAGATGTCTTACTGACGAGTACAGTATTCTTCCAAACAGTTTCCTTTCCTTGTCGATGCTTTTACTCATCAAATGTTACATTAAATTTCGGCTGAGCTCAGGGCAAATTTAATTATTAATTTTCCTACACAAAAAGTTTCAATGATTTGGCAGTTAGCAACCATGTAAGGTGACATCCGATGCTTCAGAAGACATGGTCACCTTACACTTCTTTCGAGCGGACGGACCACCATAAATAAGACTTTGGACATGATACTGAGGTGACAAAAGTCGAGATACCTCCTAATATCGTGTCGGACCTCCTCCTGCATTGCAGCAGCTCGACATGATATGGACTCAACAAGTCGTTGGAAGTCCCTTATAGAAATGTTGAACCGTGCTGCCCCTATAGCCCTCCGTAATAGTGAAAGTGTTTCCTATGTAGAGTTTTGTGGACGAACTGACCTCTCCATTATATCCTATAAATGTTCAATGGGATACGTGTTGGTCGAACTGGGTGGCCAAATCATTTGCTCGAACTGTCCAGAATGTTCTTCACACCAATCGTGAACAATTATGGCCCAGTGACATGGGGCATCGTCATCCATAAAAATTCCATCGTTGTTTGGGAATATGAAGTCCATGAATGGCGGTCTCCAGTTAGCCGAAAATAACCATTTCCAGTCACTGATCCGTATAGCTGGACCAGACAATACTGTCTATTCCATGTAAACACACACCACACCATTAAGGAGCCACCACCAGCTTGCAGAGTATCTTGTTGACAACCTTGGTTCAACCTTTACAAAAGAAGACGAAGTAAATATTTCAGAATTCGAATCAAGAACAGCTGCCAACATGAGTAACGTAGAAGTAAATATCCTCGGAGTAGTGAAGCAACTTAAATCACTTAATAAAAGCACGCCTTCTGGTCCAGACTGTATACAAATTAGGTTCCCTTCAGAGTATGCTGATGCATTAGCTCCATACTTAACAATCATAAACAACCGTTCGCTCGACGTAAGATCCTTACCCAAAGACTGGAAAGCTGCACAGGTCACACCAATATTCAAGAAAGGAAGTAGGAGTAATCCACTAAATTACAGGCCCACAACGTTAACGTCGATATGCAGCAGGATTTTAGAACATACAGGCTGATTCAAAAAGAATACCACAACTTTAAAAATGTGTATTTAATGAAAGAAACATAATATAACCTTCTGTTATACATCATTACAAAGAGTATTTAAAAAGGTTTTTTTTCACTCAAAAACAAGTTCAGAGATGTTCAATATGGCCCCCTCCAGACACACGAGCAATATCAACCCGATACTCCAACTCGCTCCACACTCTCTGTAGCATATCAGGCATAACAGTTTGGATAGCTGCTGTTATTTCTCGTTTCAAATCATCAATGGTGGCTGGGAGAGGTGGCCGAAACACCATATCCTTAATATACCCTCATAAGAAAAAATCGCAGGGGGTAAGATCAGGGCTTCTTGGAGGCCAGTGATGAAGTGCTCTGTCACGGGCTGCCTGGCGGCCGATCCATCGCCTCGGGTAGTTGACGTTCAGGTAGTTACGGACAGATAAGTGCCAATGTGGTGGCGCTCCATCCTGCTGAAATATGAATTGTTGTGCTTCTTGTTCGAGCTGAGGGAACAGCCAATTCTCTAACATCTCCAAGATACTGTAGTCCAGTTACAGTAGCACCTTCGAAGAAAAAGGGACCAAAAACTTTATTGGCTGAAATGGCACAGAAAACGTTCACCTTAGGCGAGTCACGTTCATACTGAGTTGTTTCCCGCGGATTCTCAGTGCCCCATATACAGACATTGTGACAGTTGACTTTCCCGTTAGTGTGGAAAGTTGCTTCATCACTAAACACAATCTTTGAAACGAAAGATTCATCTGTTTCCATTTGAGCAAGGATAAAATCACAGAAATCGATTCTTTTAATCTTATCAGCTGCAGACAGTGCTTGAACCAATTTCAGACGATAAGGTTTCATAAGTAACCTTTTTCGTAGGACTCTCCATACAGTTGATTGTGGAATTTGCAGCTCTCTGCTAGCTCTGCGAGTCGATTTTCCTGGGTTGCGAACAAATGCTTGCTAGATGCGTGCTACATTTTCATCACTCGTTCTCGGCCGTCCAGAACTTTTCCCTTTGCACAAACACCCATTCTCTGTAAACTGTTTATACCAACGTTTAATACACCACCTATCAGGAGGTTTAACACCATACTTCGTTCGAAATGCACGCTGAACAACTGTCGTCGATTCACTTCTGCTGTACTCAATAACACAAAAAGCTTTCTGTTGAGCGGTCGCCATCTTAGCATCAACTGACACTGACGCCTAGTCAACAGCGCCTCAAGCGAACAAATGTACAACTAAATGAAACTTTATAGCTCCCTTAATTCGCCGACAGATAGTGCTTAGCTCTGCCTTTTGTAGTTGCAGAGTTTTAAATTCCTAAAGTTGTGGTATTCTTTTTGAATCACCCTGTATATTGAGTTCGAACATTATGAATTACCTCGAAGGAAACGGTCTATTGACACACAGTCAACATGGGTTTAGAAAACATCGTTCTTGTGAAACACAACTAGCTCATGAAGTGTTGAGTGCTATTGATAAGGGATTTCGGATCGATTGCGTATTTCTGGATTTCCGGAGGGTTTTTGAAACTGTACCACACAAGCGGCTTGCAGTGAAATTGCGTGCTTATGGAATATCGTCTCAGTTATGTGACTGGATTAGTGATTTCCTGTCAGAGAGGTCCCAGTTCGTAGTAATTGACGGAAAGTCATCGAGTAAAACAAAAGTGATTTCTGGCGTTCCTCAATGTAGTGTTATAGGTCCTTTGCTGTTCCTTATCTATATAAACGATTTGGGAGGTTGTTTGCAAATGAAGCTGTCGTTTATCGACTAATAAAGTCATCAGAAGATCAAAGCAAATTGCAAAATAATTTAGAAAAAATATCTGAATGGTGCGAAAAGTGGACGTTGACCCTAAATAACGAAAAGTGTGAGGTCATCCACATGAGTGCTAAAAGGAACCCGTTAAACTTCGGTTACACGGTAAATCAGTCAAAACTAAAGGCCGTAAATTCAACTAAATACCTAGGTATTACAACTACGAACAACTTAAATTAGAAGGAACATATAGAAAATGTTGTGGGGAAGGCTAAAAAAACACTGCGTTTTATTGGCAGGTCACTAAGAAGACTGCCTGCACTACGCTTGTCCGTCCTCTTTTAGAATACTGCTGCGCGGTATGGGATCCTTACCAGATAGGATTGACGAAGTACATCGAAAAAGTTCAAAGAAGGGCAGCACATTTTATATTATCGCGAAATATGGGCGAGAGTCTCACTGAAATGATACAGGATTTGGGCTGGACATCACTAAAATGAAGGCATTTTCCGTTGCTATGGAATCTTCTCACGAAATTCCAATCACCAACTTTCTCCTCCGAATGAAAATATATTTTGTTGACACCGACCTACGTAGGGAAAAACGATCACCACGATAAAATAAGGGAAATCAGAGCTCGTACGGAAAGATATAGGTGTTCGTTCTTTCCGTGTGCTATACGAGATAGGGGTAATAGAGAATTGTGAAGGTGGAGCCGGCCGCGGTGGCCATGCGGTTCTGGGCGCGTCAGTCCGGAACCGCGCGACTGCTACGGTCGCAGGTTCGAATCCTGCCTCGGGCGTGGATGTGTGTGATGTCCTTAGGTTAGTTAGGTTTAACTAGTTCTAAGTGCTAGGGGACTGATGACCTAAGATGTTAAGTCCCATAGTGCTCAGAGCCATTTGAACCATTTTTTTGTGAAGGTGGTTCGATGAACCCTGTGCCAGGCACTTAAATGTGATTTGCAGAGTGTCAATATGGATTTAGTGATGTAGATGGTTTTGTGGTGTGTGCGCCACACTCTAACCTTGCCATCAAGTATTACCAACTGAAATGCGAGCGCATCTGATCAGGCCACAGTATTCCAATTGGCTGAAGTCCAACAATATGGTCACGAGCCCAAGAGAGCGACTGAGGCAGTCTCGTCCATCGTCTGCTGCCATAAACCGTTAAAGCCAAATACTTGACTGCTCTGACGTAACGGATACGTTCGTCGTACGTGCCACATTGATTTCTGCGGTTATTTCATCCATTGTTGCTTGTCTGTTAGCAGTGACAACTCTACGCAGTCGCCACTGATCGAGAGGTAATGCCTGTAATTTGATATTCTCTGCATGCTCTTGACAATGTGGATCACGGAATATTGAATTCCCTAACGAATGCCGAAATTGAATGTTCCATGCGCTTAGCTCCAACTAGTATTCCGCTATCAGAACCTGTTAATTCCCGTCGTGCGTCGTTGCAATGCTTTTTATACTTGTGTACGCGATACTACCGCCATCTGAATATCTGCATATTGCGATTCCATGACGTTTATCAGCCTAATGAATGTTTATGTAGGTATTAACCGAATTAATGACTAACACTTTTAAGGCTGCCAACTAATACAGATATGTCAATTCCTTGCATTACGCGTTGCTTTCACTATACATATTTATCTATTTATTGAATGACCCTCGTAATTATGCTTTTAGCTTGCTTTTTCTTTGGTGGGAGTACTGGTATGTGTAGTCACAAAGATACACTGTCATGAATAGAAACTTTGTTTATTGCGTTACAGCGATACTTTCTCATTCGGTGGTGAAGAATTATCACGCCTGCTTTACTTCACACGCCCCTCCCCATGTGGTGCGTACAAAGCCACAAATTGCCAGATAATATCAATTGTATAGCTCTGCAAACGACCTCGTAACTTTCGGCAAACTGCCATTCGGTTGTGTTTGCGATCAATGGTGATTCGAGGCAGCATGTATCTCCACGGAGCTCTATCAGGTACAAATCTTCCGCCACACGCTAAACTACGACTCGCTCTACCAACTGACGCTCGTTCTCCACACATTGAGAGATTGTCTTCTGTTCTTTTTTTTTTCTTTTTCTTTTTTTTTCATATTACCCATGTTTTGGCTGAGAGGAACAGTAATCACATCACTTTAAACTATAAAGTTTAATTCACTCAATGCTCGCAAAATTATTTAGTGGCTGTCCTGGTCACTATTGAGTTGTCGTCGGAAAGACGGATTCGGCACGTGTACAGCTCGAAGCAAACGTCGGTGATATTGAAAGTAAAAGCTTCAATATTAAGAACACAACAGTAATAACACTGTTAAAGACAGAGAAGCGAGCGTATAAAAGAGTATATCGAAGGTTTCTACGAGGGAAAGAAACAGTCTGGCGATATGAACGACATAGGGGAGCGACTGTTAGAGTCATTGCTTAAAAGAGCTTTGGAAGCCGCCACCTTCGTGGATGGATTCCATATCCCTAGGATTCTTCCAATATACAGGGTGATTCAAAAAGAATATCACAACTTTAAAAATGTGTATTTAATGAAAGGAACGTAATATAACCTTCTGTTATACATCATTACAAAGAGTATTTAAAAAGGTTTTTTTTTTCACTCAAAAACAAGTTCAGAGATGTTCAATATGGCCCCCTCCAGACACTCGAGCAATATCAACCCGATACTCCAACTCGTTCCACACTCTCTGTAGCATATCAGGCGTAACAGTTTGGATAGCTGCTGTTATTTCTCGTTTCAAATCTTCAATGGTGGCTGGGAGAGGTGGCCGAAACACCATATCCTTAACACACCCCCATAAGAAAAAATCGTAGGGGGTAAGATCAGGGCTTCTTGGAGGCCAGTGATGAAGTGCTCTGTCACGGGCTTCCCTTGCACAAACACCCATCCTCTGTAAACTGTTTATACCAACGTTTAATACACCACCTATCAGGAGGTTTAACACCATACTTCGTTCGAAATGCACGCTGAACAACTGTCGTCGATTCACTTCTGCCGTACTCAATAACACAAAAAGCTTTCTGTTGAGCGGTCGCCATCTTAGCATCAACTGACGCTGACGCCTAGTCAACAGCGCCTCAAGCGAACAAATGTACAACTAAATGAAACTTTATAGCTCCCTTAATTCGCCGACAGATAGTGCTTAGCTCTGCCTTTTGTCGTTGCAGAGTTTTAAATTCCTAAAGTTGTGGTATTCTTTTTGAATCACCCTGTATTTCAGTCTGGCATCTGCCTTTAAATCGCTTCGTACGTGGTATGGTAGAAGCTGTTAAAGAATGATAAGATGCCAGGCTAACATAAATTCAGACATCCATTAAAATAAATTTATTAACAACAATTCTTACTCAACAGTTATTAGAAAACATTTTCTTTGAGCCCAAAGCAATTATAACATCTATTAAAACTGTTAATTCATGTTCGACCAAGTTCGACAACTATTTGTGATGAAAAGTTTAAAATGCCCAAGACTATTTCAAAATGGATTTTGTAACCTTTAAACAAATTTATAATAACAACCCGACAGCAGTTCAAACATACAGACAGAATTCAGATAAATCCAGTTCAACCAAAGCACTTGAAATACACAACAAATTACAGTGGGATCTCCTTGTTACAAGTTTTGTACACGCCTTTCTTTTTGTGCCGCAGTTCAGAATTTGCTCATTTACTGTACAGGAGTACCGAACAATTTCAAACAAGTTTAGGTGCAAACTTCTTCAGATGAACGCCAAATAAAGAGGCGTGAATTATTCAGTTACAAAAGGTAATCACTTAACTCAAGAACAAATCTGCAGCATTATAATTCATTCGCCGCTGCCTCAGTGGGTTTACAGTGCCGTGATCTTGCCATCTTATGTTATTTCACACGGCAGTCTTGCGCACTCTTCCTGGCAATACGTTACACACATCACTAAATTGGCGTGCTAAGACCTGAAACATGAATCAGTTCACACTGGCCCCACAAAGGCATACAAATAACGGTCCCCACCAAGACAAACTCTATGACAACGTTATAATATGAACAGTTAAAAAAAAAAAGACCTGTCACGAAATAGTGGAGTTAATGGCGCCCCACCAGAGCAGGCTCAACAATTATTTGCAAGACGAACAACTAAAACACACACATGGGGAAGTACTCAATGAGAACGCAACTCGGCTTCACGTGGAGTTATCCATTATTCGTGTGTCAATGCAACCAGGGAGCAGCGACAGTATAGTGACGGCTGTACAGATATGCAGCCGTTGCTTTAACCGCCGATCTCCTTCGGGCAGCACCAGTATTGTGCATCCGAAGTGCTCTTGCATTCAAAAGGGGAGCTCCTTTCCAAATTATGGCTTCCCAAACAACGGCTCGCAACTACAACTGGGCAGCGCTGTCACTCCAGGTGCGGCCAAGTCTTTTTCCGGTACACAACACATGCTGCTCCCAGCACAGGGCCCCGCTCGCCACCTTCCTCGTACTGCTGCTAATTTCAGATTCCTCCGCTGCCCGTGCCACGCCGCCTCGCGGACCAAATTCGCACCACAAGCATCTCTGGCAAAGATATTCTACACAACCAGCGATTCCACCAGGGATGCAAAAAATCGAAAAATACCGAACTCTGCGGAAGGTTTCGACGCACGGCACCGTACTCGTACTCCGAAATGTCAGCCGACTTCGAAAAATTCCAACCCCAAATATTGATAGATAATAGATGCTGGTAATATGAGACGAATGTGGGATAAAGACTTTCATCACTCCAATCATGACAGATGCAAATACCATCGCGACTGAAAGGTTCCTCATGACCCGCTCGAATGGACGGGCGCATTAGCACGCCGATGTCGGGCTTCGGGGAGGCCTGACCGCCCCGGGTCGGAGCCGCCCTGCCGATTAACTACGAAGTGAATACCAGACTGGTTCCCCACGTCCCGCATCAGCTACACAGTTCGCAAACATTTCGAAAACGTTCACACTTCGCATGTGATAATATTCGAATCAGACACGCGGTGGTTCACATATTTCGTACACGAGGAGGCGCGGATGGCGTCAACTACGGCATCCGGCCACCCTCAACCACTGACATATGCCGAAACTGTGAAGACAGGGAATAGGGCAAGGAAAGAAAAACAGAAGAAGTTGAAAAATAATCATCTGGGAACTTCACATCAACTTTTTAATTCAGAGAATATACGTTAGTATAATGGATAACATTTTGTTTTCTATAATTAACCACGAGCATAGACAAAATTAAAGTTCCCACCTATCCTTATGGCCTCTCTAACCGAACTGAATGTCTTACACGTGTGTATGTCCGCGATTTCCCGATTTGAAACAAGTGCCGCACAAGTGTTAATATCATTCCGTAAGCTCTCTGCCACGCAGGTAGAAGTCGCTTCATGTTACTCAGTGAGTCAGTTGTGAAATTTTGCAACGCATATAAAGCCAATGTTATTGTGTTCAACATGAATTTGTATCACGACTTTCACGTTGCGCATATTATGCCGACAAGTCGAAACACACGTGCGAGCAAGAAGTTAATCGTTTGTGGAAGCAAGCCAAGTTTAAATTCACAGCCGAGAATTCTCTCAGTGATCATATAAATCAACAGATTTAAAAGATAAATAATTATACGTTTCAAATAAAGCTACAAACAGTGTCGTCTTTCATGTGCAAATTAAGTGAAGGTCATTAACAATTAAAGTATATAATATACCAACAAAAGGTGAATTTCCTAGAGATCCATCGTACTATTCTCATGGGGCCTTTTTGTCTCCCTTTCTGTCTCTGTACCTCCGAACACCGCTCAGCTACGTCATATTTAAAATAGTGTTTTTAATCACGTGCTTAAAAACAGTTTAAAACAAATAAACTATCTTCATTATCTTGCCTGAATAGGAAAGGTGTGAGAGGGTGGGGGGGGGGGTGGGGGGAGGGGCTGTGCCCCACCACATCTCGTCAAATCTTAGCATGGTGGGGGGTCAAAATTTGAAAGAAAATCCCTCACATGATCAGTGGACGTCCCCACTGCTTGCAAAAGTTGCAGGCGCGGATCCAGTGGCGAAGATGGAGGAGGAGGGGTGAGGGGTTGGGGGAGTTGGGGGAAGGGACATTCACGAGGGTTATGAGGTCATGTCTTTCGTACCCCACCAAGAAACGACGAGAATATTCCTCCAACGGGCAGCAATATGAATGCGGAATCACACTCGAGAAACCTGGGGCATTCTATCGAATATACAAATGATTTTCACTGCAAATTAAATTTTTATTTGTCACGAGAAACAATTCTATGTCGTCCGTTGTGCTTGGACATCGCAAAAAACACATGATGGGCAGATTTTGTCTGCGCTGCCCCAACCTACACATTGTAAGAATGAAATTGTAAATATCTTCTGAGAGAATGTGCCTACCGACTCTTACGAAATACGTCGGGAGTGTGTGTGTGTGGAGGGGGGGGGGGGAGGGGGGGGGGCGGACATGCGCTATACAACCTAAAGCTCCAATTATCCCTAAAGCATATGACGAATATACGTTGATCAGACAACATCATGACTACCGACCTTCTATCGATATAAACCCGTCAAGGCGATAGCAGCGTCACTTGGTAAGGAATAACTGCTACTCAGACACACGCATGGTGCTCATAGTATCAGTGAGCGTGTTGGTTGTGTGTAGAATGGGGAAGATGCACTGTCTATCTGAGTCTGACCGAGGGCAGATTGTAATGGTCCAGAGGGTTAGCACGAGCATTTCGGAAACTACACATTCTGTCGGGTTTGTCAGGAGTGCTATGGTGGGTGTCTTCAACATGTGGCGAAACCAAGATGAAACCGCCTCCAAACGTCGTGAGGTTGGTCGGCCACCCCTCATTGCAGATGTCGGACGTCGTAGGCTGGGTAGACTCGTGGAGCAGGAGAGGCGGCGAACTGTCGTGAAACTAACATCAGGCTTTAATGTTAGGCAGAGTGCAAGTGCCTCTGTACACACAGTGCACCGAACACTCCTAACGGTGGGCGTCCGCAGCCGACGACCCATTGATGTGCCAATGTTAACATCACGACATCGGCAACTAAGACAAATGGACACGTGACCATCGGGACTGGAAGTTGGCGCACTGGCAGAGAGTTGGATGCTCTAATCAATCCTGATACCTTTTTCATCATGCCGATGGGAGGGCGCGAATACGTTGTCTACGAAGGGAACAGTTCCTTGACACCTGCACTGCGGCACGAAGGCAAGCTGGTGGTGTTTCCATTATGTTCTGGGGATCATTTACATGCACATCCATGGGTCCAGTGGAGCTCGTTCAAGGCACCGTGGCGGCCAAGGAGTATCATATACTGGTTGCAGACACCTTATACCCCTTCATCACGATCGTGTTTCCCGACAGCAGTGACATTTTTCAGCAAGATAATGCGTCATGTCACAAGGCCAGGAGAGTGATGATATGGTTCGAGGAACACATTGGCGAGTTCCAGTTGATGTACCAGCGCCCCAACTCACCAAATCTCAAACCGATCGAACACATCTGATTGAACGTGGAATCAGAGCTCATCAACCCCGTCCCTGGAATTTACGGGAATCAGATGACTTGTATGCGCAGATGCGGTGCCAATTCCCTCCAACGACCTACAAAGGCCTCATTGCTTCCAGGCCACGATGTGTCGTCGTTGCTATCCTTCCCGAAGGTGAATATAACGGCTATTACGCAGGTGGTCATAATATTCTGGCTGATCATAGTAAGTCCACACGAACAAATACGTTGCACATTGTGACGAAATATGCAAAATGGTTCAAATGGCTCTGATCATTAGTCCCCTAGAACTTAGAACTACTTAAACCTAACCAACCTAACGACATCACACACATCCATGCCCGAGGCGGGATTCGAACCTGCGACCGAAGCGGTCGCGCGGTTCTAGACTGAAGCGCCTAGAACCGCTTGGTCACTCCGGCCGGCTTTCTGTAGTCGTTGCTGAGTGACGCTTAGTGTAACGAGAGACACCACTGGCCAGTGGACCTCTGGAAACGAGTAATCTGGAGTCGTGAATAACGCTATACGTTGCGTCAATCCGATTGAAGGTTTTGGGTTTGAGTGGTCCTGGGAAACGTTACTTGACATAATGAGTACTGGCAACAGTGAACCGCGGAGGAGGTAATATTTCAGTATTGGAGTGTTTTTCTGGTTGTGATGTGGTTCCCTTAGTGCAGTTATAAAAAGCTAAATGCAGAAGGCTATGAACATACTTTGCAGCAGTGTGTAGTGAGTACAGCAGATGAACAGTTCGGAGACATTGATAGTTTGTATCAGCAATACAGTGTAGCATCTGTGAGGCAATGATATTAGGACAACAACATTACAGAAATGGACTGAGTTGCCCAGAGTCCCGACCTGAACCTAACGATCAGTTGGGATGGATCAGAATATCGACTTCGCTCAAGAGCCCATTGTCCATCGTCACTACCTCCTCCCGTTTCTGGTCCTGAGGAATAATGGACTGCCATTCCTCCACAGACATTCAGACACCTCATTGAAAGTGTTCCAGGCAGAGTTAACGCCGTCTTAAAGGCGAAAGGTAGAGACATTCCATATTATTGTCCACTAACAGGTTTCCTGACGCTTCTGATCATATAATGTACATTATTAGCGGAACATGTAACTTCTTTTGTATGCCAGTAACTAGAATTAATTTACCTATCTGTTGTAGCTGTGTTGTCACGGTAATTACTAAAGACGTATGTCTCAATTCCATTAGCGTTAATCGCATACATGTGCCCTAATTCGGCACTTGGTTTTCAAGACGTTTCGGCACTATGTTGCAGGTTTCCTCGGGACCAGCAGACACTGCCCAATCACTTCTACTTCACAGACTTCGAGCGGCACACGGCAGAGATCGCCTCCTTCCACCTGGACAGGTAAGCTTCGTGCCAACACACAAGATACATGCATCCTAGAGCTGGAAATGCCCTCAGTATTCCCCACAGAAATACGACTCTAAGGGATAAGAGAAAGCTTACTTCATACACAACTTGCATAAAACGGGGATAATGCCACGAACAAAAAACAAGAACGAATCAGATCTGTAATGAACCTTTACATCTTTACTCCAGAAATTAATATACGATTTGAGGCCGGACTTTCGTAGCGAGTGGCTCCAGTATTATCTTTCCTCGCCCGTTACCCCGCTATCCCATTCCCATACAATGCACGCCTGGATACTTTTTTTTAATCTCGTTGGCTTAGAACGAGAATTTCATTTTCGGCTCTTAATCGTGCACATTCAGACCGTAACATTTCAGTTTTAATAAATGAAGGGATAAGGGTAAAGTAATCGTCAAGATGCTAAATTGCTCCGTAAAAACTCATTTCAGAAATCTTCTATTAACTTTAAATTAATTCTTCAGCAGATAACGAGTTTCTTGCGACCAGACGGTAGTAGTTTAATCGTATCTGCCCGAGGGAGCAGCGTATTGAAGTCATTGCAACGAAGGTCATGCGACACTAGGATCGAGAAAGCCTCGTAAAAAAAGATAATGCTATATTTTTCTATCTCAGAAGATGGCAGTATCTTACACTCGCTGCCAAACATGTCAGACCTCCGCCCTACTTTCAATAATGTATTTCGCTTCCAGTACTACTGAATGTTCCTTAAAAACTTGACGAAAGTGTCATGTTGCATAGTGTTCGGTTTTGACATTCACAAAGAATAAACAACAGAAGTTTAACAGGGTTGACAATAATAACTTACTATTAAAAATGAGCGATATACTGGCGGATTTCATTCTCTAAATACACTCCTGGAAATGGAAAAAAGAACACATTGACACCGGTGTGTCAGACCCACCATACTTGCTCCGGACACTGCGAGAGGGCTGCACAAGCAATGATCACACGCACGGCACAGCGGACACACCAGGAACCGCGGTGTTGGCCGTCGAATGGCGCTAGCTGCGCAGCATTTGTGCACCGCCGCCGTCAGTGTCAGCCAGTTTGCCGTGGAATACGGAGCTCCATCGCAGTCTTTAACACTGGTAGCATGCCGCGACAGCGTGGACGTGAACCGTATGTGCAGTTGACGGACTTTGAGCGAGGGCGTATAGTGGGCATGCGGGAGGCCGGGTGGACGTACCGCCGAATTGCTCAACACGTGGGGCGTGAGGTCTCCACAGTACATCGATGTTGTCGCCAGTGGTCGGCGGAAGGTGCACGTGCCCGTCGACCTGGGACCGGACCGCAGCGACGCACGGATGCACGCCAAGACCGTAGGATCCTACGCAGTGCCGTAGGGGACCGCACCGCCACTTCCCAGCAAATTAGGGACACTGTTGCTCCTGGGGTATCGGCGAGGACCATTCGCAACCGTCTCCATGAAGCTGGGCTACGGTCCCGCACACCGTTAGGCCGTCTTCCGCTCACGCCCCAACATCGTGCAGCCCGCCTCCAGTGGTGTCGCGACAGGCGTGAATGGAGGGACGAATGGAGACGTGTCGTCTTCAGCGATGAGAGTCGCTTCTGCCTTGGTGCCAATGATGGTCGTATGCGTGTTTGGCGCCGTGCAGGTGAGCGCCACAATCAGGACTGCATACGACCGAGGCACACAGGGCCAACACCCGGCATCATGGTGTGGGGAGCGATCTCCTACACTGGCCGTACACCACTGGTGATCGTCGAGGGGACACTGAATAGTGCACGGTACATCCAAACCGTCATCGAACCCATCGTTCTACCATTCCTAGACCGGCAAGGGAACTTGCTGTTCCAACAGGACAATGCACGTCCGCATGTATCCCGTGCCACCCAACGTGCTCTAGAAGGTGTAAGTCAACTACCCTGGCCAGCAAGCTCCGGATCTGTCCCCCATTGAGCATGTTTGGGACTGGATGAAGCGTCGTCTCACGCGGTCTGCACGTCCAGCACGAACGCTGGTCCAACTGAGGCGCCAGGTGGAAATGGCATGGCAAGCCGTTCCACAGGACTACATCCAGCATCTCTACGATCGTCTCCATGGGAGAATAGCAGCCTGCATTGCTGCGAAAGGTGGATATACACTGTACTAGCGTCGACGTTGTGCATGCTCTGTTGCCTGTGTCTATGTGCCTGTGGTTCTGTCAGTGTGATCATGTGATGTATCTGACCCCAGGAATGTGTCAATAAAGTTTCCCCTTCCTGGGACAATGAATTCACGGTCTTCTTATTTCAATTTCCAGGAGTGTAGAAAGATACTCGAGATGTGGAAGTCAGAGACGCGTGTAAAGAGCAAACTGGAACGGATGGCTAAAACTTTTTTCGGAAAAAGTCATTTGCGGCGTTAGTGGAGGATATGGTTGCAGTCAGTGCACTTGTCTCCTAACCGTTTCTAGCTTTCCAGACCTTGAGTCCACTACTTCTGATCGATGTAGTTCCTCAGCTGACCTAAAGAGGTTGGGTGCACCCCGTTCCATTCTTCCCACCAAGGAGAAATCCCTGGCTGTGCCGGGAACAACCCGAGACACCAACATGGAAGCCCGAAGCGCTGACTGCACTGTTACGGCGGCGTACAAAGTTGAGGATTCAATTCCTACAGTTAATCAGTTAGTCTATTCCGGATTTCAGGTTGCTGAGAAGCTTCCAGAGGGACCAGAACTGTGTAGCAGAATGGCCCTCGATCTCGGAATCCAGTCTTCCCATGGGCAATTCTCTTACCAACAGAGCTCCCCAAAACGCTTAGGGCCCGCGTCACTGCTTGTGAACTATGACAGAAGCAGAGGGGTGCTACAAGTAGGATCGCCATGCACTTCTCTACAACACAGCAGAAAAGAGCATAGCTCACAAAAGGCAATTTGCGTGCTTATCGCGTTATTTCCATAGCAACTTTCATCCCCTAACGGATATTTCTTTATATCTAACCGAGAAATGAAATACTAGTTTTCATAAATTCAGCTTTAAAATTTTTTTAATGTAACGAAATATTTTTTTAAAATTTTCTATCCCCTTTTGCGCTCTCGTAGCGGTTGAATTTCCATATACACTGAAACACGTACTTTTTTTATTTCTGACCGAGAAGTCATACACCAATTGTTATTGATGTAGCCTTAAAAACCCTTTAATATTTCTTAAGTACTTTATCCCCTTAGTGGTTGAATTTCCAAAAATGCCGAAACTCCTTTTTTTCTATTTTCTGAGAAGCCGAATGCCAGTCTTGGTAGTTCTAGCTTCAAAGTTCCCTTAACAGCAAAATACTGTCAAAAGCCGTTCATCCCCTGTTTCACTGCCTTAGGAGTGGAATTCCGGAGAATCACTTCTTAAACTATATCTACAATATAAGATCCACGCCATCTCCGAACTTCTATCCTTAGCAGTTTGGGATGGGCGATAATGAATCAGTGAATCAGTCTGACCCTATTTGACACCCTTTGTGGCTGAACTTCCAAAAACAGTGAAACACGTATTTCTTTATTTCTGACCGAGAAACCAAATACCTGTTTTCGTAGGTTTAGCTTCAAAATTTCCTTAACAGCGACATTTTTCAGAAAAATCCCTTAATCCCCTATTTCTCCCCTACTTCGAAAATTTCATTCTTAACCGATTTACAATATAAGATCCACGTCTTCTCCAGATTTCAAGTTTCTATTCTTAGCCGTTTGGACTGGGCGATGGTGAGTCAGTCAGGATATTGTCTTTTACATGTAGAGAATAGAAGTAGTTCAGCAACTTCTGTTGATCAGTAAAACGAGAAATAGCCAAAGTTGCAAAATTTCTTTTTTATTTTTGTGTGTTCACTAGATGACTAGTTTCGCGCGGCGACCTATTTTCAAATCATCGTAAGAGATAGTCAAATTGCAATTTCCGAAAATGTAAAAATCATCTCAAAAAATGTTCAAGCTGACAGTTACAACGCATACAGCAAGCGTAGCCCACTGCTGATGGAAAGCATAGGTTTTTTTTCCCGTTACGAACGACATATATGAGCTGCAACTGTTCGTTTGCACATTTTTCACATGGTTTTTGCATTTCCGGAAATACCAATTTGACTATCTGTGACGACGATTTGAAAATGGGTCCCGGACCGAAAGTAGTCATCGAGTGAACAAAAAAAAGTGAATTTTGCATCTTTGACTGGTTTTTCTTTGTACTGAAGGTTCTGTTCAGACCACATTTCTTATGCAGACAGTTTTATTCTCACAGTGCAGTGTTACATTTGCGTGTATATTATTCAGTGTTCGGAATCCTATCTATTCAGTCTGAATACGTAAATTCACAGGGCATTATTGTAGAAACTTTTTTGGTTATTTCAAAGTTCAGTTTGCAATTATGTCGCATCATTATTCTGTTAGTTTTGTGTGTCTGAACTGCATGCCATATATTAAAGCACTGTACAGCGCAAAACAGATTCACAAGACTGCTTATTTAAAATACAGTTTTACGTTTTCTGATTAATTCGGCCGAAGTTAATTAAAATACAGTTAAACAGCGTTATGTAATTACACCGCTTGCACTGTTCAGCACAACAACACACACACACACACACACTAAGCTACAGACAAAAAAAACAGTGCAGTCCAGGTTCATTTCACGAGATTAAACAGTAAAAAGTTGCACTTGAAATTTTACACTAGATCAAGTGACTATAAAGAGTAAAATTAAGATAGCAGATCACCGGAAACAAACATTTATTAAGAATGTGCTGCAGGGGATATTTGAAATTCAGTGCTCATGTAGAAAAATGTAGGTATCCCATGAAAATGTAGTTCAGTAATGGAAGAGGTACGTATAAATCCCTCGTTCGTACCTTCTTGAGTACTGCTCGTCGTCCTTGGACTTAGCAAGTAGGATTAATATAGGTATAGGTGAAATCCAAAGAAGAACGGCGTGTTTTGCCACAGAATCGATTATTAAATCGTTCCCAACTCCATTCACCGATGCTATAATAGAGGAATTCATTCGCCAAATGTTAAAAGCCTTAAGTAACAAAATATCGGCAGTTGGTATCTTCTGTGATATGTGCAAGGCTTTAGACTGTGTAGACAATGTTATTGTACAGAAAATTTCAGTGACTGGGGGGAATGACGAAGGAACTTGCACAGCGTTCAATTTTGAATCCTCTCATATTCCTTACACGAGGTGTCTCTCCTATGTGTCGTCAGGCGCATTTTCTCTGATGTTTCGGCAGATAATTCTTATTCGGTTTTGCAGTGTGTAGCTGGAGTCAGCCCAGACAAACACTGTCCGTCACATCTTTACATCTTTCAATGCGAAGCCCAGTGGCGGTGGAGAGCATCAGTTTGTTTCCCGTTACGAACAACGCGGTTCTTAAAGCGGAATTTTAAGCGCCCATTCGATTGAGTGGTCCCAAATTACTCCAATGTTTTATCGATCTATGTTAACAGGAAGGGTAAAACACGAGAAACTCCAGCACCGCCCTGGCCCGAGCTGACTGCTACGGCCATGTAGCAGCTCTGTTCATTCGCTATTGGAGTACTGGTTGTTCCTCGTGTTTTATCCTTCCTGTTTACACAGATCGATAAAACGAATATAGCACTAGACTGATCTGGGACCACCCTATCGAATACGCCCGTAAAATTCCTCTTTAAAAAACATTTTTTCTTATAATTGGAAACAAACAGATATTTTACGTCGACATTGGGCCTCGCGTGAAAAACGTGATCAGTAGTACATCTCTGAGCTGACTCCAGCTATACATCTAAAAAACTAAATTACAAATATGTGCCGAAACACTAGAGAAAATGTCTGGGAGAAACGCTCGATATATGAGAATGATCTTCCACTTAACCTTCATCAAGCAGAATTGGCATTCCCTGCAGACTATATTAGTGTTATAATTAATCCCACTGGAGAGAAAGCAGCAGAAGATATTGCTAATAATGTTATTCAATCTTGAAAAAACACGCTGTATTCATTTCTGTACGGAAAATAATCATATCAACAACTTATGAAGGACACGTACAGAAATCAGTAAAAAGGGTAGAATCTCCATATTTTTGGGTGTATATGTTAATCAAAACTTGAACTGGAAGAAATGGATTACTGAGCTACTCAAACAGTTAAGTTCAACTGTTTTTCCTCTTCGTGTGATTGTTAGCCTTGGAAACAAATGAATCGACCTAAAATGTTGCATCTTTCCACTTAACAATGTATTATCACTCAGAAAGAAACAGCAGTAAGTGTAGTATGCGGTGCTCACACACATTTTGTAGGTATCCCAAATTACGATTTGCTGTCATACATGGAATTCTCGCAAGATATTAATGTTGATGAAGATCTTGAAAAGTTAATAACGTAGGTTACAATATGAAGCTTACAGTGTTCAATACGACGGTTGTAATAGGTCTCTAAAGCTCAGAATGTTATGATAGGATAAAAGAAAATGGGTTTGACACGAAGACTGATCCTGAAAAAAATGTTCAAATGTGTGTGAAATCTTATGGGACTTAACTGCTAAGGTCATCAGTCCCTAAGCTTACACACTACTTAACCTAAATTATCCTAAGGACAAACACACACACCCATGCCCGAGGGAGGACTCGAACCTCCGCCGGGATCAGCCGCTCGTCCATGACTGCAGCACCTTTGACCGCTCGGCTAATCCTGCGCGGCACTGATGCTGAACCAATTTTTCACTCCGCAGGAGAGTGTGGTGCCGTCCTGAAACTTCCGGACGGAAAAAACTGCGTACCTGACTGTGATTGAGAAACTGGACCCTTACCTTTTCGGTAACGTTACTACTACCGGCTGAGCAATCAAGCCACACTCGTACAGAGTTTTAATGTGCAAGTACGTATTTCCTAGTTGCCCAAAGGAAGCTTCTGTGAAATTTCGAAAAATGGTAGAATGGTACGTGCCGATTGAAGCTATGAAGATGCATCGCTAGTCGATCCTGGATGTTCAGTAGGTAAGAGTCCTGACCGTGAAAGGCACCTTTCCACGATCGATTCCCGGTTAGCAGTATAGTTACAATTACTCGGGAATTTGAAAGTGAGTAGTTTCAGGTTTTAAAAAATCTCTTTCTGGGGATTCTCTAAGCGTTACTTGGAGCCTGACATCGGTGATGTAAAAGGAAAGGCAGAAAAACTTTTCACTACTGCTGTTAAATAGATGTATCCACAAGATTTTGTTTACTTTCCTAGTACAGTGTTTCCTTCCTCTTTGCGTAATCCTAACAGTTGATCCTAGTAGGATGTTCTGCGAACGGAATGTAAGCGCCTAACGTCACTCGATAAGACAGGGTCTTTACGAGATGTTCTGCAGAAGTTTGCGAGGGCGAGATTACTCTGTAAGGGGCTGCCAAGTTTATCCCCCTCCAGTACGACTGGAGCCTAAATAATTTCACTGCTCCGAAACTTGCTTTTGAGTGCGCATCTGCGAGACGAACGCTATGATGGTTTTCGTAATCGCTGGGGCATATTTCGTACTGCGGTAAAACATGGCAAGGCACAAAGACATAGTCAGTCGGATAAATCTGTGTTTACTTACATCTGCTCAACAAGAGAGAAACACAGGAATATTTGACACTGTGGCAGAAACGAATATCTCCGAGCTGAGACCGAGTCGAAACCATGGAACAAACGGTGGTATGCAGAAATAACAAAGACACGATACGTGGAAGCGTTTGGTTATCTCTACAGCATTTCCGGTAAAGAAAGACTTGACTTTTTAATTCAATCAACTGTGGGTTCTTGGGGAAATATTGTAAATTAACTAAGCAAACACTGCTTTTTGCCTTACTTCATAAATTTTCTACATCTACATCTACATCTATACTCCGCGAGCCACCTTACGGTGTGTGGCGGAGGGTACTTATTGTACCACTATCTGATCCCCCCTTCCCTGTTCCATTCACGAATTGTGCGTGGGAAGAACGACTGCTTGTAAGTCTCCGTATTTGCTCTAATTTCTCGGATCTTTTCGTTGTGATCATTACGCGAGATATATGTGGGCGGTAGTAATATGTTGCCCATCTCTTCCCGGAATGTGCTCTCTCGTAATTTCGATAATAAACCTCTCCGTATTGCGTAACGCCTTTCTTGAAGTGTCCGCCACTGGAGCTTGTTCAGCATCTCCGTAACGCTCTCGCGCTGACTAAATGTCCCCATGACGAATCGCGCTGCTTTTCGCTGGATCATGTCTATCTCTTCTATTAATCCAACCTGGTAAGGGTCCCATACTGATGAGCAATACTCAAGAATCGGACGAACAAGCGTTTTGTAAGCTACTTCTTTCGTCGATGAGTCACATTTTCTTAGAATTCTTCCTATGAATCTCAACCTGGCGCCTGCTTTTCCCACTATTTGTTTTATGTGATCATTCCACTTCAGATCGCTCCGGATAGTAACTCCTAAGTATTTTACGGTCGTTACCGCTTCCAATGATTTACCACCTATGGCATAATCGTACTGGAATGGATTTCTGCCCCTATGTATGCGCATTATATTACATTTATCTACGTTTAGGGAAAGCTGCCAGCTGTCGCACCATTCATTAATCCTCTGCAGGTCTTCCTGGAGTACGTACGAGTCTTCTGATGTTGCTACTTTCTTGTAGACAACCGTGTCATCTGCAAATAGCCTCACGGAGCTACCGATGTTGTCAACTAAGTCATTTATGTATATTGTAAACAATAAAGGTCCTATCACGCTTCCTTGCGGTACTCCCGAAATTACCTCTACATCTGCAGATTTTGAACCGTTAAGAATGACATGTTGTGTTCTTTCTTCTAGGAAATCCTGAATCCAATCACAAACCTTGTCCGATATTCCGTAAGCACGTATTTTTTTCACTAAACGTAAGTGCGGAACCGTATCAAATGCCTTCCTGAAGTCCAGGAATACGGCATCAATCTGCTCGCCAGTGTCTACGGCACTGTGAATTTCTTGGGCAAATAGGGCGAGCTGGGTTTCACATGATCTCTGTTTGCGGAATCCATGTTGGTTATGATGAAGGAGATTTGTATTATCTAAGAACGTCATAATACGAGAACACAAAACATGTTCCATTATTCTACAACAGATTGACGTAAGTGAAATAGGCCTATAATTATTCGCATCTGATTTATGACCCTTCTTGAAAATGGGAACGACCTGTGCTTTCTTCCAGTCGCTAGGTACTTTACGTTCTTCCAGAGATCTACGATAAATTGCTGATAGAAAGGGGGCAAGTTCTTTAGCATAATCACTGTAGAATCTTAAGGGTATCTCGTCTGGTCCGGATGCTTTTCCGCTACTAAGTGATAGCAGTTGTTTTTCAATTCCGATATCGTTTATTTCAATATTTTCCATTTTGGCGTCCGTGCGACGGCTGAAGTCAGGGACCGTGTTACGATTTTCCGCAGTGAAACAGTTTCGGAACACTGAATTCAGTATTTCTGCCTTTCTTCGGTCGTCCTCTGTTTCGGTGCCATCGTGGTCAACGAGTGACTGAATAGGGGATTTAGATCCGCTTACCGATTTTACATATGACCAAAACTTTTTAGGGTTCTTGTTTAGATTGTTTGCCAATGTTTTATGTTCGAATTCGTTGAATGCTTCTCTCATTGCTCTCTTTACGCTCTTTTTCGCTTCGTTCAGCTTTTCCTTATCAGCTATGATTCGACTACTCTTAAACCTATGGTGAAGCTTTCTTTGTTTCCGTAGTACCTTTCGTACATGATTGTTATACCACGGTGGATCTTTCCCCTCGCTTTGGACCTTAGTCGGTACGAACTTATCTAAGGCGTACTGGACGATGTTTCTGAATTTTTTCCATTTTTGTTCCACATCCTCTTCCTCAGAAATGAACGTTTGATGGTGGTCACTCAGATATTCTGCGATTTGTGCCCTATCACTCTTGTTAAGCAAATAGATTTTCCTTCCTTTCTTGGCATTTCTTATTACACTTGTAGTCATTGATGCAACCACTGACTTATGATCACTGATACCCTCTTCTACATTCACGGAGTCGAAAAGTTCCGGTCTATTTGTTGCTATGAGGTCTAAAACGTTAGCTTCACGAGTTGGTTCTCTAACTATCTGCTCGAAGTGATTCTCGGACAAGGCAGTCAGGATAATGTCACAAGAGTCTCTGTCCCTGGCTCCAGTTCTGATTGTGTGACTATCCCATTCTATACCTGGTAGATTGAAGTCTCCCCCTATTACAATAGTATGATCACGAAACTTCTTCACGACGTTCTGCAGGTTCTCTCTGAGGCGCTCAACTACTACGGTTGCTGATGCAGGTGGCCTATAGAAGCATCCGACTATCATATCTGACCCACCTTTGATACTTAACTTAACCCAGATTATTTCACATTCGCATTCGCTAATAACTTCACTGGATATTATTGAATTCTTTACTGCTATAAATACTCCTCCACCATTGGCGTTTATCCTATCCTTGCGGTATATATTCCATTCTGTGTCTAGGATTTCGTTACTGTTCACTTCCGGTTTTAACCAACTTTCCGTTCCTAATACTATATGCGCACTATTTCCTTCAATAAGAGATACTAATTCAGGAACCTTGCCCTGGATACTCCTGCAGTTTACCAATATTACGTTAACTTTTCCTGTTTTTGGTCTCTGAGGACGGACGTTCTTTATCAACGATGATAATGTTCTCTCTGGTAAGCCGTCAGGTATTTTATCGTTTCGCCCAAGGGGGGGTCCCTCTAGCCTAAAAAACCCCCGTGTGCACGCCACACGTACTCTGCTACCCTAGTAGCTGCTTCCGGTGTGTAGTGCACGCCTGACCTGTCTAGGGGGGCCCTACAGTTCTCCACCCAATAACGGAGGTCGATGAATTTGCAACCATTATAGTCGCAGAGTCGTCTGAGCCTCTGGTTTAGACCCCCCACACGGCTCCAAACCAGAGGACCGCGATCGACTCTGGGCACTATGCTGCAGATATTAAGCTCAGCTTGCACTCCGCGTGCGATGCTGGTTGTCTTCACCAAATCAGCCAGCCGCCGGAAGGAACCAAGGATGGCCTCAGAACCCAAGCGGCAGGCGTCATTCGTTCCGACATGTGCTACTATCTGCAGCCGGTCACACCCAGTGCGTTCAATAGCTGCCGGAAGGGCCTCCTCCACATTACGGACGAGACCCCCCGGCAAGCACACCGAGTGCACACTGGCATTCTTCCCCGACCTACCCGCTATTTTCCTGAGGGGCTCCATAACCCGCCTAACGTTGGAGCTCCCTATAACTAATAGGCCCGCCCTCTGTGACTGTCGGGACCTTGCCGGAGAATCGGCCACTGGCCCAACAGGCGAGGCATCCTGTGGTGGCTCGGAAACGATGTCATCACCACTAGGAAGCACCCCGTACCTGTTGGAAAGGGGTAAGGCAGCCGCCACGCGGCCAGATCCCACCTTCGCCTTTCGGCCAGGCACGCGCGAGCCCACCACTGTCCGCCATTCACCCTGGAGTGATGGCTGACCGGTAAGATGCTCACTGCCGGAAGACGCAGCGACATCAGGGGTTCCATGTGATTCCAAGGCCACCGAAGTAGGCATAGGTCTCACCACAGTTGCCCCAACGCCACTACGAGCCGACGCCTGCGCCTCGAGCTCGATGAGCCTAACAGACAAAGCCTCCACCTGTCCCCGAAGAGTGGCCAATTCTCCTTGCGTCCGCTCACAACAACCACAGTCCCTACACATGACTATGTTTACCCTACTCTATACGGTGACAAATTCCCAAGATAATCTTCTGATGAGCTACTCTGATAATCAAGAAACACTCACTGAAATACGAGACGCGAAAACTACGCTAGGTTTTCCCAGAAAAACTATTTAAAAGCTAAGCGCAGCAAATAAGTACAAAAACACTGTTATTGAAATAAAAGGTTCTACCTAGTAAGCACTCGAACACGCAAGAAATTACAAAAATAAACTAGTAATTACACAGATAACTGAAAATAAGTCGCTGCTGTTTGTAAAATATGTAAGAAGCAAACGGTGTACTCGCCTTAGTAGTAGCAGGAGCTAGCGATGCGCTCTCGCTGACGGTCTACTATTAATGTTACTGCACAACCTAGGTTTCGGGTTATAAGCCCATTTTCAAGTACTTTACTAATTCCAAAGATGATAATGCACAGAAAAACATGATGACAAGGCAAAGATAATCATCTCAACTTCTTAAGGTACCGATCGACAGCTTAACCTGAAATTTCGTCAATGACCATTTTTTAACAAATTACGCATCTAATTACACAATTCAGCAATTACACTAACATGACAGGACTGAAGTTATGCATCATCCATTGCTTAATAAAGAGCAAACCTAATTCAGTTATTCACCTCTTTTAGATGAGATCACAACCGCAGGATAGAAACAAAACGTTGGGCCTCAGTCCATCATTAGATTAAAAGTTCATGGCTGATGGATATCTTCAGGTTTGTTATGTTACGAGGTGTAACTGCTGCATTACATATGTAATTTGTGGAAAAATGATCATTGACGTTATTTTACATTACTCTATGGCTCGATACCTTAAGAGGCTGAGATGATTATCTTTGCCTTGTCATCATGTTTATCTGTGCAGTATCATCTTTGGGAATCAATAATGTTCTTGAAAATGGGCTTATAACTCGAAACCTAGGTTGTGAAATAACATTAATAATAAAATTTGTGAAACAAGGCAAAAGACAGTACAGTGTTTGTTTAGTTAAACAGTTGACTTTCCTTTATTAATATGTACCTCGTTTCACTAACAGCCTTCTTTTAGTGGAACACAGGGTTTCGAAACTGAGGGGCCACCATATCAGACAGCATTCAGGTACATCTTCTGCGTGCGACGAATGATGAGCCTGTGTTGTCATGGTTGTTTGATATTATTATAAAACGTAAGGGTTGTAGAATAAGTACAAGAAAGACGCACACAACTGAAATACTCTCACACACTGTGAGTTCATTCAGTTCGTGTGATGAATCATCTGACTGTAGCCAGATTCCTAGTGGTCTTCCACAGGGTTCAATACTGGAACCATTTTTATTCTTGCTATCTGTAAATGACTTACCACATTACAATGCTGAAGGACAGGAAAAGTGCTCTCTAGATAATGCCTGCATCATAATCAAGACCACTTCACATGTAACAACAGAAGGTTCAAATGGTTCAAATGGCTCTGAGCACTACAGGACTTAACTTCTAAGGTCATCAGTCCCCTAGAACTTAGAGCTATTTAAACCTAACTAACCTAAGGACATCACACACATCCACGCCCGAGGCAGGATTCGAACCTGCGACCATAGCGGTCACGCGATTCCAGACTGTAGCGCCTAGAACCGCTCAGCCACCCTGGCCAGCAACAACAGAAGGAATAACATGTTGTTGTTGTTGTGGTCCTCAGTCCTGAGAATGGTTTGATGTAGCTCTCCATGCTATTCTATCCTGTGCAAGCTTCTTCATCTCCCAGTACTTACTTCTGAATCTGGTTAGTGTATTCATCTCTTGGTCTCCCTCTACGATTTTTACCCTCCACACTGCCCTCCAATGCTAAATTTGTGATCCCCTGATGCCTCAGAACATGTCCTACCAACCGGTCCCTTCTTCTTGTCAACTTGTGCCACAAACTCCTCTTCCCCCCAATTCTATTCAATTCCTCCTCATTAGTTATGTGATCTACCCATCTAATCTTCAGCATTCTTCTGTAGCACCACATTTCGAAAGCTTCTATTCTCTTCTTGTCCAAACTATTTATCGTATCAAGGCCGTTATTACGGCCAGAGGTAGTTGTTCAGGGTACTGATTTCTCAGGATGTATGCGCCCAAAATGCGTGAATATGTAATCACATGTCAGTTCTAGTATGTCCAATGATTACCCGTTTATCATCTGCATTTCTTCTTGGTGTAGCAATTTTAATGGACAGCAGTGTATATGGTCCAAAATGTGTCACTTTATCCCAAACACTAAAAAAAAGTGAGGTCCTCCACATGGGTACTAAAAAGGTTTTGTTAACTTTCGCTTACATGATAAATCAATTTAAACATTGCTGATTATACTAAATGCCCAGGATTTACAATTTGAATCATCGCACAGAAAATCTGGTGTGGAAGGAAAACCAAAGACTGCTTTTTATTGGCAGAACCCTTTAGAAGATGCAACAAATCTACAAAAGAGATGCCTACACTACGCTTATCCATCCTGGAGTATTGGGGCGTGGTAGGGATCCTTACCAGATAGGATTGACGGAGGTCATCGGAAAAGCTCAAAGGAGGGCAGCTTGTCTTGTAGTATCGTGCAGTAGGGTAGAGATTGTCACGGATATGATAGGCGAACTGGGATGGGAATCATTAAAGCAGAAAGTTTCTCTTTCTCCTCCGCACTCGAATAACACTCTGAAAAAAAGAAGAAGAAAAATCGACGCACCACGATGTAATTATCCGAATGTGATGTATATGTAGAGACAAAGAAATGATCACAATTTCAGTAAAACTGCATGACGTATTCAAGAGAAAGAGCTTCATAAATTGAGCAAGTCAATAACGCGTTGGTCCACCTCTGGCCCTTATGCAAGCAAGTATTCGGCTTGGTATAGATTGATAGAGTTGTTGGATGTCCTCCTGAGAGATATCGTGCCACATTCTGTCCAACTGGCGCGTTAAGTCGTCAAGTTGCTGAGATGTCATTGACTGGAGTGGAACTGTCAACAGCCCGCTTCAAATTGAGCCCCGATGCGCAGCGAAGACGTGACTGCTGGTGCCTCTGACAGGTGTGGGTTACCAGCCTGACTGTCGCCAGCCATATGACCCGACAACCAGGAGTGATGGTCTGGGGTGCCGTTTCTTTTCGTAGCAGAATCCCATTGGTTGTCATCTGCGGCATCCTTACAGCACAGCGGTACGTCAACGATATAATATGCCCCGTTTTGTTGCACTTCGTGGCAATCCATCCTGGGATTACAATTCAGCAAGATAATGCCCTTCTGCACGCTAAAAGGGTATCTACTGCTTGTCTGCGTGTTTGCAAACCCTACCTTGTCCAGCAAAGTCTCCGGATCTCGCTGCAGTTGAGAACGTTTTGAGCATTCTGGACAGCGCCTTGCAACCGTCTCGGGATTTTGGCGATCTAACGCGCCATTTGGATAGTATTTGGCACGATGTCACCCCGGAGGACGTCGACAACTGTATCAATGAAAACCAAGCGGAATAACTGCTTCATAAGAGCCAACAGGCGGACCAACGTCTTTTGACTTGCTCAACTTGTCAAGCTCTTTCTCTAATTTTTCTTAAATCGTAATCATTTGTTTGTCTGTGCATGTACATCACCACATCTACCGATTTTCTTCCCATACGGAGAGTTCCTTCGTGGTACGTCCTTTCATTTTTTTCTTGCATTGTATTTAGTTGACTCTCACGTGCATAGTTATAAATGAGCGTAGTAAAGTAAGAGAAATCAGAGCTCGCACGGAAAGGTTTAGGTGTTCACTTTTCCCCGCTTACTGTTCAATAGGGGAACGATCGAGACAGAATCTGAAAGTCGTTGTAGGAACTCTCAACTAAGCACCTAATTGTGAATTGTAGAATAGTCATGTAGGTCTGTGTACGAATATTGTCAGATCTAGCAACAATATAAGCATTTGATTCACGGAATACTCGAACATTTTATCATACTCCACGGTGCAATGAAGCAGGTATTAAGAATTATGAACCCCGCGCAAATCCACCGCGGAAATTTAGCAGTACGTAATTCAGTTCATTGAGAGACAGTTCCATTGAGAGACAGTTTTGACGCAGGTGCAGTATTAGGAGCTGACAGCTCCTCTAAGCCGACAACAGCGATGACAGACCATTTCATTCAAAGCAGTTACAAAGCCGACTGTCCGGAGACCCTTGTCGTATGTCACATGTCAGAGTAAAGGGCCGTGCGACACGTCATGAGGTCGGATCACCTGCCATGCAGCAGACGTCTCAACGTGTAGATTGATGGCAGGGCTCCCGATTATTGCAGAGGGCCACCTCTCTCTCGGGCAAACGCCCGCTCGAATTATTGTTGTATCTGGCTCATCATTACAATCCTGTAAAGTGCTGACAATGAAAATGGTTCAGACAAACACAGATTGCCAACTGATGACCTGCGCTTTGCAGTAATTCGATTTCATTTGCTTCATGTTGTTTGATTGGCCAAATGTCGGAACGCACCGAAAACAAGACTCTCTAGAAATTACACCAATTTTGTGCGAATTTTCATAGCCAAACGAAGAGTGGGAAATTGACAAAAGGGGTATCATATTGACCATCCTAAGGTCTGCTTAGACACAATATCTGACTGGTGTGGAAAGTGGCAATTGTATTTCGACAAGGAAAAGAGTCAGGTCATCCACACGTGTACAAAAAAAAATCAGTTAAATCTCAATTACACGATAAATCACACAAATTTAAGGGCTGGAATACCTAGGAATTACAAATACGAAAAATTTAAATTTGAACGATCACATAAAAAATGTGGGGGAGGCAAACCAAAGACTACGTTTCATTGGCCGAACAAAGAGACTGCCTACACTACGCTTGTTCGTCCCCTGCTGAAGTATTGCTGTGCTATATGAGAAGCTTACTAGAAAGAATTGACGGAGGACATCGAAAAAGTCCAGAGTAAAGCAGTTCGTTTTGTATAGTAGAGTGTCACGGATATGATAAGCGAACTGGGATGGCAGTCATTAAAACAAAGGCATTTTTCGTTGCGGCGAGGTCTTTTCTAGAAATTTAGATCACCAACTTTCTCCTCTGCATGTGAAAATATTTTATTGTTGCCAACCTACATAGCGAGAAATGATCATCAAAATAAAATAGGAGAAAACAGACCTCGTACGAAAAAATTTAAGTGTTCGTTCTTCCTACATGCTATTAGAGATTGGAACGGTATAGAATAGTCTGAAAGGGGTGCAAAAAACCCTGTGCCACGCACTTAAGTGTGAACTGCAGAGTAGTTATGTAGATGTAGCAGCTTTCGCAGACAATTAATTGCCTGAAAGTAAACAGAGTAATTAACAAAAAATTAATTAGTGATTTGAGGGGGAAAAATTTCGAATTTTCATAGTCATATGAGGATTGCGAAATGGAAAAAGGATTTATCAAATATCACGACGACTTCTTTCGCGACCGAATCCTTGGATAGAAAGTTCTCGGTAAAGTTGCCGCTTAAAAATCGGATAAAATTTCAAGCTTTCATTTCTGATTGACTGTCGTGAAACTGATGCTCGAAGTTTCACGACAACCAGAGTTAGCCCCTGACGATGACGATAGAGGCAGTCTTCGAAAGCTTGGGATTTTATCTGATTTTCATGCGGCAAAACTACCGAGAATTTTCTATCCTGGAGTATCAAACTGATCAGCGTGAAATCTAGTTTTGCGAAAGAAAGATGTGATGGGATGAAATTAATCAGGGTAATTAGGGAAAACTTAATTACTGATTTCCGAGAAAGTTGAAATATTTCACGAACAGCTACTGCCAACTACGTAAATGAAGTGTCAAAAAATATTAAATCACAGCATAAAGTGACAGTGCTCTGCCCGCACTTGATCCGTATATTCTTGATTATAATAGAGTATATATCATTATTTAAATATTTTATATTTCATTCTTACTGAACAAAACTTGAAAATTAAAAAAAAATTGAAAAAAATACCGTCAAATGTTTTGTGAAACGATTTGTCTAAAAGTGAGATATACGATGGATTAGAAGAACATTAGACGTACTTTTGAATGATCCTCGAAATCGTGTGCAGCCAATGAAGTGCTGACTGAGAATTTAAAGTCAATTTAACTTAGAATTTTGAAAAGTACTGGAGGACATTTGTCTCGTGGAGTTTCACGCAGTACTCTACTTTTGCCACTAACATATGAGCATCTCAGCTATTGCATATGATTTCGAAAATCATTCATAGGCGCGTCAAATGTTTCTCTAATCTGTTTTATTTCTTACTTTAAGAGAAATTCATTCCACAAAATATTTGACTTTTTTCAATTTTTTAAAAAATTTTACTTACTGCCGCTGTGTGTTTTATGTATTTTGTGTCACTTTACTACTACCCCTGTGGCTACAGTGCCCCCTTTTCTTTCCTTTTTAATAATTAAAGGAACTGAGGATGACATGAAAGACGTCTGCCAGGTGCGAGTACGACTGGCGCACTGAGGGTTCCATACAAACTTAATTACGTATATACACTCCTGGAAATGGAAAAAAGAACACATTGACACCGGTGTGTCAGACCCACCATACTTGATCCGGACACTGCGAGAGGGCTGTACAAGCAATGATCACACGCACGGCACAGCGGACACACCAGGAACCGCGGTGTTGGCCGTCGAATGGCGCTAGCTGCGCAGCATTTGTGCACCGCCGCCGTCAGTGTCAGCCAGTTTGCCGTGGCATACGGAGCTCCATCGCAGTCTTTAACACTGGTAGCATGCCGCGACAGCGTGGACGTGAACCGTATGTGCAGTTGACGAACTTTGAGCGAGAGCGTATAGTGGGCATGCGGGAGGCCGGGTGGACGTACCGCCGAATTGCTCAACACGTGGGGCGTGAGGTCTCCACAGTACATCGATGTTGTCGCCAGGGTTTGGCGGAAGGTGCACGTGCCCGTCGACCTGGGACCGGACCGCAGCGACGCACGGATGCACGCCAAGACCGTAGGATCCTACGCAGTGCCGTAGGGGACCGCACCGCCATTTCACAGCAAATTACGGACACTGTTGCTCCTGGGGTATCGGCGAGGACCATTCGCAACCGTCTCCATGAAGCTGGGCTACGGTCCCGCACACCGTTAGGCCGTCTTCCGCTCACGCCCCAACATCGTGCAGCCCGCCTCCAGTGGTGTCGCGACAGGCGTGAATGGAGGGACGAATGGAGACGTGTCGTCTTCAGCGATGAGAGTCGCTTCTGCCTTGGTGCCAATGATGGTCGTATGCGTGTTTGGCGCCGTGCAGGTGAGCGCCACAATCAGGACTGCATACGACCGAGGCACACAGGGCCAACACCCGGCATCATGGTGTGGGGAGCGATCTCCTACACTGGCCGTACACCACTGGTGATCGTCGAGGGGACACTGAATAGTGCACGGTACATCCAAACCGTCATCGAACCCATCGTTCTACCATTCCTAGACCGGCAAGGGAACTTGCTGTTCCAACAGGACAATGCACGTCCGCATGTATCCCGTGCCACCCAACGTGCTCTAGAAGGTGTAAGTCAACTACCCTGGCCAGCAAGATCTCCGGATCTGTCCCCCATTGAGCATGTTTGGGACTGGATGAAGCGTCGTCTCACGCGGTCTGCACGTCCAGCACGAACGCTGGTCCAGCTGAGGCGCCAGGTGGAAATGGCATGGCAAGCCGTTCCACAGGACTACATCCAGCATCTCTACGATCGTCTCCATGGGAGAATAGCAGCCTGCATTGCTGCGAAAGGTGGATATACACTGTACTAGTGCCGACATTGTGCATGCTCTGTTGCCTGTGTCTATGTGCCTGTGGTTCTGTCAGTGTGATCATGTGATGTATCTGACCCCAGGAATGTGTCAATAAAGTTTCCCCTTCCTGGGACAATGAATTCACGGTGTTCTTATTTCAATTTCCAGGAGTGTAGATCATTCTTTTCGCGAATCGACAATCTCGATGATTTTTGCCAGTTATCGACATTGATACTGGCAACATATCGGTTCCAGGAATTCGAAGACTTTCGAGAATGATCTAATTTCAAGTTTGACGTCTGATAACAAATGACAAAGAAATATTTTGTCGTGTGATATATTTACAGAATAACAATTTGCTGATTTTTTCCCCTTTACTTGCACTGTGAAACCTTGCTTCTCGCCAAATTTCATGGTTCCAGATTAACGGGAAGTACTCTATAGGTTTTGATGAGTGAGTGTGCGAGTATTAGAATATGTTGAATAAATTACCGTATCTTTTGATTGCATTGACTTCGAAGCTTAAATTTGTTACACCACCAGTGAACTGTAGACGTTCCTACGTGACATAAATTTCAACTTGATACATCTACCGGTTCATGAGGAAAAGGATTTTTAACAGTCGGAATGAAAGATAGACAGACAGGCAAGTGAGCCTGTAAGGGTACGGAACCCTGAAAGGGCGAAACTGGTCATCCAATAAAATAAATAAGTGGCAGTGTTTGACTTCCTGTTATGCAGTATCGTCAGACTGAATTTATTTCTAAGATAATGAGGAAAGCTGAAGAAATGGATTAAAATTTGTGGCATGGCTGGAACTTGAACCCAGGTCTTCTTGCTTACTGGGCACGTATGCGAGCTGTTACACCACCACAGCGTCATAGCAAACGTGGATGCTTGAACTATTCTCGTCCGACGCCCTCCATAACACAAACTCCAATTCATATCTTCAGCTTATTTTCCCGTTCTTCAGTTTCCATCACTATCGTCAAATAAGGTGAGACTCAAATCCCTTCAGGAAAATTTGGTTATATCAGATCTATGAATTAATTTCCTTTACTTTCCTGTTAATGTCAGTAAGAGAGCAATTTTAGGTGAAAATTTTTGAGGGGATGGGATCAGAAATTACGCCTTATGCAAGACACGTTTTTTCTGTTTTGTTTCGCTCATACATGTTTCAGCACTTTTGTGCTATCATCAGTGGGTTTAATTTTTATTTTTAACTTTAAGATTGTTGTTACATATTAATACTTGTGTTGTTTATAACATTATGTCAAAGTTACATTTATAGCTTAATTGGCGAAAAGTGGATGTATGCATTAGTTTCGCCAGTTAAGCTAAAAATGGAACTTCGACATAATGTTATAAACAACACAAATGTTAATATGTAACAACAATTTTAAAGTTAAAAATAAAAATCAAATATACTGATGATAGCACAAAAGTGCTAAAACATATATGGGTTAAACAAAACAGAAAAAAAAGTGTCTTGCATAAGGCGGAACTTCTCATCCCACTTTCGTAGCAAAAAAGGACACAACAATAAGAACTGCACCACAAGATGATTTTTGAGAGTGGTTAGATGTGACATAAATAAATATGGAGGTTGTAATCTTACCCTCCCACACATCACAATTAAACTTCTTTGTCTTTGCACAAATTTTCAAAGCTTCGAGAGGCGTAAGATGTACAAAAGAAGAACTTCTTACTTATCTTGATTTTCTCTCTTGTTGTTTTTGCTGATGGCTCCAAGTCTTGTCTAGGGGTACACTCTTGCATCTGAAATTTCGATTCTGTAGGTTCTTGATGACTAAATAACTGACGAAGATTTTTCCTGTTGCTATGATTTTCTTTCCTTTTTATCCCATTCTTCTAAATCACACCGACTTTGCAATTTTCACATCTATCACACCAGAAATTACATTGTTGTTGACAAGTTTAGAAAAACATCTACTTCCTCCAGAGGCATGGCCACCACTACTCACATTCTGCCGTACTCACAATTTCCAAAGAGTTTACAAAGCAAAAAAGTTTGCAAACTTTCTCGACAGGAGAAGAATCTTTACCAAATTATATCATTATTTCATAGAGAAATCAAGAAATAAATTTAATAAGTAGCGTTAGAGTATGCTATTAATAATATGAATTTTAAGTTGTTTTTGTTGTTATGGTCTTCAGCCCTGAGACTGGTTTGATGCAGCTCTCCATGCTACTCTATCCTGTGCATCTCCTAGTACCTACTGCAACCTACATCCTTCTGAATTTGCTTAGTATACTCATCTCTTGGTCTCCCTCTACGATTCTTACCCTCCACGCTGCCCTCCAATACTAAATTGGTGATCCCTTGATGCCTCAGAACATGTCCTACCAACCGATCCCTTCTTCTAGTCAAGTTGTGCCACAAACTCCTCCCCAATCCTATTCAATACCTCCTCATTAGTTATGTGATCTACCCATCTAATCTTCATCATTCTTCTGTAGCACCACATTTCGAAAGCTTCCATTCACTTCTTGTTCAAACTATTTATCGTCCAAGTTGCACTTCCATACATGGCTACACTCCATACAAATACTTTCAGAAACGACTTCCTGACACTTAAATCTATACTCGATGTTAAAAAATTCCTCTTCTTCAGAAATGCTTTCCTTGCCATTGCCAGTCTACATTTTATATCCTCTCTACTTCGACCATCGTCAGTTATTTTGCCCCAAAATAGCAAAACTCCTTTACTACTTTAAGTGTCTGATTTTCTAATCTAATTAGGAATCCAATTTTAAGTATGCCACAGATTTTGTAATTTCAATTATTTTTAAAAGAAGTGTAATTTTAACTGTTATTACATATCGATTCTAACGCTTTAACTTCTTTTTATACATTTTAGCTTCAAATATAACACATCGTATACTACAAATACATATGAATTCTTTTAGTGAAACAGCTGAGATAATTTTAACCTATGCAAGAATCGATAGTATACATGTTATCGGTTATTTCTATAAAAAAAAGGTAATGTTAGAGGAGGGTGACCCATTAGAAGGTGTACTACAATGTGTCTTTTTTTGCTAATGTCCTTTTACCGATAGTTTTTATTGTTCGGATTCTCGTCTCAAAGCCCGGTTGCCGAAACAGCGCTTTCTAAAAATGACTCATACAAAGGGTACAATTTCCGAGACCCGGTGGCCAGACATAATTACTGAAATGCGCTGCTGAAATACGTCCCGGAGCCCGCATCCCGACAACGGCCTCTAGCGCTGTAGGGGGACTGCAGCGAACAGACGGAGGAGCGCTTTGTAGCGACTTCCCTCCTCTCCGTGTGCCACCGCCGCCTTTTGCAGGTCTTGTCAGCCCTGTAGCCGGCAGAATACAGTCCTCTACTTCCAGCCGCCCTTACCCTTCTAAGCAGATACATTTCTGCAGCGGACAGAGAGATAATTGTCTTGGTGCATGGAATACTATTTTGGAAAATGACGTTGGCTGAATGTCAGGGAGACCCCACATCGGTAACTTTAATACTAATCGAAAAAAATCATCTCACGAGATTGTGAGTGATAAAACTGAGTAATAATGCTGGATACGTAAAGTTCTTGGGTGCGTCGTTCTTTTAGTTCAAAAATGGTTCAAATGGCTCTGAGCACTATGGGACTCAACTGCTGAGGTCATTAGTCCCCTAGAACTTAGAACTAGTTAAACCTAACTAACCTAAGGACATCACAAACATCCATGCCCGAGTCAGGAGCCGGCCGCGGTGGTCTAGCGGTTCTGGCGCTGCAGTCCGGAACCGCGGGACTGCTACGGTCGCAGGTTCGAATCCTGCCTCGGGCATGGCTGTGTGTGATGTCCTTAGGTTAGTTAGGTTTAAGTAGTTCTAAGTTCTAGGGGACTTATGACCTAAGATGTTGAGTCCCATAGTGCTCAGAGCCATTTTTGAACCGAGTCAGGATTCGAACCTGCAACCGTAGCGGTCTTGCGGTTCCAGACTGAAGCGCCTTTAACCGCACGGCCACTTCGGCCGGGTTCTTTTAGTTGTTGCCTGTCCGAAGACTGATTTGATGCACAGAGGATGAACAAAAATATGGAAACACTGCGTCTCAAAAATGAGATCTACAGGAAGTGCAAAATGGCTAAGCAGGGATGGCTAGAGGACAAATGTAAGGATGTAGAGGCTTATCTCACTAGGGGTAAGGCAGATACGGCTCACAGGAAAATTAAAGAGACCTCTAGAGGGTCTATAGAAGGGCTGTGTACAGTCCAGCCAGATCGACTTCTCACCAAAAAGAACGAGGGAAGTGCTCTGCAGGAACAGTTCGAGTTAGAGGAATGCTTGATATATGACCCTGGAATTACAGACTAAAAGTAAGTAAGGAAAATACTTTTTGTGATCAACATTTGTTCAAACATAACTTTTGGACCACCATATTGGATTATCCATATTCATCTAACTTGAGATTTGTTTTCACCGACACCAAAAATATATTAATAACATGTGGTTTTTATGCAACTTGAACTAATAATAGATATAAAAGTTTCCCCTAAACTTTAAAAATGTTTTTTCTACAGAGACGGTTTGTCAAAAGTGTATGCAGCATAAAGTAAAAACGGTTCATCTTATTAACTTCTATCTTTGACCCCTGAAAAGCAAACAGTTTTCTTGGGAGCTTATACCTATAATATATTAAAGTTGCTAGTATCAAATATTTTTTGTAAAGCAATAAAGAGTGAGCAAAACCACCAAAACTCGTACGCAAAGTTTAAATTAGCACCGTATCGTTAAAATTAAGTATATTTCATTGTGGTTAGGTATAAGCTCCCATAAATTTAATCTAGTATCAACTGATGTAATCGATTTTTTATTTCAGATAACTCCTGAGTGACTAAAGTGCACGCAGTCTGCGTACTTCAAACTCGCATTCCCTTGATCTGGCCTTAGCTATTTTATAAGACGACTCGGCAGTACACGCCGAAGGACTGTAATGAGACTGATACCGGTCACGAAAGCCAACGTACGAGGGTTGCCCAGAAAGTAATGCACCGCGTTTTTTTTTTTTTTTTCTCGGCCGAAAAGGATGCTAAGAATGCGAAACATTACGTATGTATAATTTGAAGTCTTCTGAGTGAGTGCGCAAAGTATCCGTCACTTCCGACTGATAGCGTAGCTTCAGGACAGCTTCAAAATGGTGTCTTTAGGTTTAATACGTTACAAGCAACGTGTCGTCGTTGAATTTCTCATTGCAGGGAAAGAAACCGTGGGGAATATTCAGAAACGCTTGTGCAAAGTCCATGGAGCATCTGCTGTCGACAGAAATACAGTTAGTCGCTGGGCACGGAGGGTGAGGTCATTAGGCGGTTCGGCGGAGCTCCATGATTTGCAGCGGTCCTGAGACCTGACACACCCGACCTAGCCCCTCGGACTTCCACTTATTTGGGCCATTAATGGATGTCATTCGTGGAACACATTTTGAGGACGATGGAGGGGGGGGGGGTGATTCACACAGAGAAGCACTGGCTCCACCATCATGACACGGATTGGTACCGACAGGGCGTACACGCCCTTGATTCGCGCTGGAGGAAGATCACAGAACAGGACGGAGATTACGTGGAAAAATAGGGCGTGTAGATAAAATACCATTCTTTCGTGTGTATAGTTCTCGTTATGTGCAATAAAGAGTTGTTGAAGGAAAAAAAATGCGCTGCTTTACATTCTGGGCAACCCTCGTATTTGTAAAACTGGTTTTGACCTATGACTGTGTGAATGAGTGAGTGTGTGACGTGTCGGCAGACTGCTGGGCTTCCGGAGGGCGATGCCGGTGTCGGGGCGCGTGCTGAACATGACGAGTGAGCTGTACGAGCTGGCGGACGGCGAGCTGCTGAAGACGTTCTTCGTGTCGCCGTCGGACAACCTGTGCTTCCACGGGCGCTGCTCGTACTACTGCGACACGGCGCACGCCATCTGCGGCAACCCGGACACGCTGGAGGGCAGCTTCGCCGCCTTCCTGCCCGACAAGGCGGTCGCGCCGCGCAAAGTGTGGAGGCACCCCTGGCGGCGCTCCTACCACAAGCGCCGGAAGGCCCAGTGGGAGAACGGTGAGTAGCCGGCCGGCCGCTGCCTGCTCCGTAACACCAATGTCCGCAACTCCTGTGTGCCGCAGCATCCTTGCATATACACTCATGCTCATAAATTAAGGAAACTGCTTATACACGGTGAAACAGTGCTCTGGTGAGCGGTTTGCGGGTTTAAATCACCTCGGGGTATGACCGTGCGGTGCATTCGACCTGCGGTCGTCGCACGGTGGCGCAGGCAGCAGTCCACATACGAAGAGGTGTGTCGGTGCATGTCGGAGTACCGTGCAGCGAAGACGTTTTCAGACGTGCTAATGGTTACTGTATGTTGAAAATCGCTCAAAGAACACTTATTGATGACGTTATGAGGGGTAGAATACTAGGCTGGTCAAACACAGCAGGTCGTAGCACGGGCTCTCCGTGTGCCACAAAGTGTGCTCTCAAGATTATAGACGGAAACGTGTCCAGGCGCTACAGTGCGCGACGTCCACTGTGTACAGCACCACAAGAAGACCGATATCTCACCATCAGTGCCCGCAGACGGCCACGGAGTACTGCAGGTAGCCTTGCTCGGGACCTTACCGCGGCCACTGGAACGGTTGTCTCCAGACACACAGTCTACAGACGACTGAACAGACATGGTTTATTCGCCTGGAGACCTGCAAGGTGGGTTCCACTGACCCCTGGCCACAGGAGAGCCCGTAAAGCCTGGTGTTAGGAACACACTACATGGCCATTGGTACAATGGTCCCAGGTTATGTTCACCGACGAGTCCAGGTATAGAATGAGATTTTCATTCTGCAGCAGGAGAGCTTCTGTAAAGTTTGGAAGGTAGGAGACGAGGTACCGGCAGAAGTAAAGCTGTGAGGACGAGGCGTGAGTCGTGCTTGGGTAGCTCAGTTGGTAGAGCACTTGCCCGTGAAAGGCAAAGGTCCCGAGTTCGAGTCTCGGTCCCGCACACAGTTTTAATCTGCCAGGAAGTTTCATATCAGCGCTCACTCCGCTGCACAGTGGAAATCTCATTCTGGAAACACCTCCCAGGCTGTGGCAAAGCCATGTCTCCGCAATATCCTTTCTTTCAGGAGTGCTAGTTCTGCAAGGTTCGCAGGAGAGATTCTGTTAAGTTTGGAAGGTAGGAGACGAGGTACTGGCAGAAGTAAAGCTGTGAGGACGTGGCGTGAGTCGTGCTTGGGTAGCTCAGTTGGTAGAGCACTTGCCCGTGAAAGGCAAAGGTCCCGAGTTCAAGTCTCGGTTCGGCACACAGTTTTAATCTGCCAGGAAGAGTCCAGGTATAGTCTGAACAGTGATTCTCGCCGGGTTTTCATCTGCCGTGAACCAGGAACCAGATACCAACCCCTTAATGTCCTTGAAAGGGACCTTTATGGAGGTCGTAGTTTGATGGTGTGGGGTGGGATTATGATTGGTGCACGTACACCCCTGCATGTCTTTGACAGAGGAACTGTAACAGGTTCGGTGCATCGGGACATCATTTTACACCAGTACGTCCGCCTTTTCAGGGAGGCAGTGGGTCCCACCTTCCTCCTGATGGATGATAACGCAAGGCCGCACCGAGCTTCCATCGTGGAGGAGTACCTTGAATCAGAAGATATCGGGCAAATGGAGTGGCCTGCCTGTTCTTCAAACCTAAATCCCATCAAGCACGTCTGGGATGCTCTCGGTCTGCACGTCTTCAAACCCCTACGACACTTCAGGAGCTCCGGCAGGAACAGGTGCAAGAATGGGCGGCTATTCCCGAACTGCTGCTCGAACACCTGATCCAGAGTATGCCAACCCGTTGTGCGGCCTGTGTACGTGTGCATGGTTACCATATCCCATATTGATTTCGGGGTATATGTGCAGCAAACAGTGGCGTTTTGTAGCACATGTGTTTCGGGACTGCTTTCTCAACTTACCACCAATACCGTGGACTTACAGATCTGTGTCGTATGTGTTCCCTATGTGCCTATGCTATTAGCGGCAGTTTTGTGTAGTGCCACGTTGTGTGGCACCACATTCTGCAATTATCCTTAATTTATGAGCATGAATGTATTCTCAGTTCGAATATCATAAACTTTCTTGGGACTGAGGAGCTTATTTCCACGAATCAGCATGGTTTTAGAAAGCATCTCTCATGCGAAATTCAGCTTACCCTTTTCTCACATGATATACCGAGAAGTATGGATGAAGGGCAACAGGCAGATTCCGTATTTCTAGACTTCCGGAAAGCATATGATACGGAGCCCCATTGCAGGTTGTTAACGGAGGTACGAGCGTATGGAATAAGCTCACAGATATGTGAGTGGCTCGACGAATTCTTAAATAATAGAATCCAGGACGTTGTCCTCGACGACGATTGTTCATCAGAGAAGTGTGATAGGACCGCTGTTGTTCTCTGGACACATAAATGATTTGGTGGTCAGGGTGGACACCAGTTTGCGGTTGTTTTCTGATGATGCCGCGGTGTACGGTAAGGTGTCGAAGTTCAGTGGAAATGGAAATGAGCATTTGGCGTCATTGGCCGGGAGGCCCTTGCGGGACAGGTCCGGCCGCCTCGGTGCAAGTCTTATTACATTCGACGCCACATTGGGCAACCTGCGCGCCGGATGAGGATGAAATGATGATGAAGACAGCACAACATCCAGTCCCTGAGCGGAGAAAATCCCCGACCCGGCCGGGAATAGAACCCGGGCCCTTAGGACGGCTATCCGTCACACTGACCACTCAGCTATCGGGGCGGACGTAGGAGTGACTGAAGACGACAAAATTTCCAGTTGGTGTGATGAATGGCAGCTAGCTCTAAATGTAGAAAAATGTGAGTTAATGCGGATGAGTAGGACGATCAAACCTGTAATGTTCAGATACAATATAACTAGTGACACAGTTAAGTCATTTAAATATCTGGGCATAACGTTGCAAAGGAGGATGTGAGAGCTGTGGTTCGAAACGCGAATGGTCGACTTCGGTTTATTGGGAGAGTTTCAGGAAAGAGTGGTTCACCTGTAAGGGAGACCGCAGGTAGGACGCTGGTGCGACCTGTTCTTGAGTACTGTTCGAGTGTTTGGGATCCGTACCAGGTCGAATTTAAGGAAGACATCGAAGCAATTCAGAGGCGGGCTTCTAGATTTGTTACCGATAGGTTCGAAAAACAGTTAAGTGTTACGCAGATGCTTCGAGGACTCAAATGGGAATCCCTGGAGGGAAGGCGACGTTCTTTTCGAGAAACACTGTTGAGAAAATTTAGAGAACTGGCATTTGAAGCTGACTGCTGAAAGAATCTACTGGCGCCAACATACATGGCGCGTAAGGACCACGAAGATAACATGCGAGAAATTAGGGCTCATACAGAGGCATACAGACAGTCCTTTTTCCCTCACTCTACTTGCGGAGTATCTGTGTAGATGTAGATGTTGTTACCAGAGGATAGTGTACCTACGGTGGTACTTCAGTCCAGTGACTGATTTCATCACAGCGTGAAGCAACGCGCAACTACAAACCGTCTTGCCGGCCGCTGTGGTCGAGCAGTTCTAGGCGATTCAGTCTGGAACCACGCGGCTGCTACGGTCGCAGTTTCGAATCCTGCCTCGGGCATGGATGTGTGTGATGTCCTTAGGTTAGTTAGGTTTAAGTAGTTCTACGTCTAGGGGACTGATGAACTCAGATGTTAAGTCCCATAGTGCTTAGAGCCATTTGAACCATTTTTTTGAACAAACCGTCGTAATCATTTCCCAACTATTCCTACCGTTTTCGTTGTGGTTAGACATGCCTTTTTGTTACGCACAGCATTTCCCGTTCTACAAATTTAACCATTTAACCCTTTCATTAACAACGGTACATGCATTGATGAACCAACACGTTTAGACTACATGCATAATAGCTTGTTTCTCCGTCTTTGGAACGAAATATCTGTGTATCACGGATCCGACAGTTTGCTGATAGATTTGTGGAGGTCTGTGGCGTTAGACGTCTACGCATAGATCACGTAATTCGCGTAAATAACAGGCCGCTGATTTGCGTACGCGGTGATGGCGTCCTAAAATGACCCAGATGGGTTCCATAGGATTTACATCAGGCGAATTTGGTCACAATCAACATGAGTTCATTACAATGCTCCTCAAACCACAGTAGCATGGTTATAGCTAAGAGATAAGGGCAATTATACTGGTGAAAGATTACATCGCCTTCGGGGAAGACATCAAACATTAAGGGATGCAGGTGGTTTGCTGCTGTTAGCGTGCCTTCGATTACTACTACAGGTCCCATGCAAGGGCGATAGAATGTCTCCCATTGCATAATACTGCTTCCACCAGGCTGCGTCCGTGCGCGCTGCACGTTTCGAGCCGCCGTTCACCTCGATGACGGCGTTTGTGGAGACGACCATCGACCTAGTGCAGCAAAAATGTGATTCGCCCCGAAGAGCCGACACTTTCCCATTGATCGATCGTCGAATCCCTATGGCTCCGTGTCCACTGCAATCGTAATTGAAGATGTCGTTGGGTCAATATGTGAACACGTAGGGGTTGTCTGCTGCGGAGCTCCGTGTTAAACAATGTACGATGAAAGCTGAGTTCCGAAACACTTGTGCGTGCACCAGCGTTGTGCTCTTACGGCAGAGATGCCAAGATCACCATCTGTTCTAGTTTACATAGCAGACAAGCCACCGCATACCACGTTCTTTCAAGAGTCGTGGACGTCCAGCCATAACGCCTAGTGGTAGTTCCACTATCCTTCTACCTCTTTCCGTAGATGCTCACGACACTAGCACGTGAACAAACGACCAGCTTCACCGTTTTCGAGATACTCGTTCATAGGCTCTGCTTAGTAATAATCTGCCCTCTGTCAAAGTCGCTTACCTGAATGGACTTCCCCATTTGCAGCCCATATCTTCGCTAGGGTGATAACCGTCCGTGTCTGCTTACATACTTTTGTTACCTCGGCACGTGCCCGCAACGTCACCAGGCGGCATCTAACGTCGCGGTGGGCAGTGGTCGTAATGTTTCGGCTGATCATTGCATGTGTTCCACGATAGGTTATCACAGAACCAATTGGAATGTCTTGCTCTATGTATCAGTGTCCCACAGGTAAAGAGAAGCCTACTAATGATCAGCACAATTCTTACCATTACAAAAAAAATGGTTCAAATCGCTCTGAGCACTATGGGAGGTCATCAGTCCCCTAGAACTTAGAACTACTTAAACCTAACTAACCTAAGGACCTCACACACATCCACGCACGAGGCAGGATTCGAACCTGCGACCGTAGCGGTCGCGCGGTTCCAGACTGAAGCGCCTAGATCCGCTCGGCGTCACCGGTCGGCCTTACCATTACAGACTGCGCCTGTAGGTTGTACTGTTCTCAAGTTTCACTGTTAACCCGCGTCGCCATATTGTCACACCGAAATAGTTCGCACTCAATTACCAGATTCGCAAAACGGGCTGCATTCGCGCCTCTCCGGACGCATTGTGTCAATGACTTACGCCCTCACATTGACCCTCGCCACACACAAACGATGCCCATCTTGAGAACCTGTAGTGTGAGTTATAAACATGAAGAGATGCTCTGTCCACTGATGTGTGTCTGTTTCAGTTCGTCTTGCAGTTTTTGAGCAGTTGTCTTCTGACACCAAGGTGGTACTTATACTATGTGATCAAAAGTATCCGGACACCTGCCTGAAAATGACTGACAAGTTCGTGGAGCCCTCCATCGGCAATGGTGGAATTCGATATGGTGCTGGCCCACCCTTGGCCTTGATGACAGCTTCCACTCTCGCGGGCATACATTCAATCAGGTGCTGGAAGATTTCTTGGGGAATGACTGCCCATTCTTCACGGAGTGCTGCACTGAGGAGAAGTTTTTTCTTTTTTTCACTTGCCGCCCTGATTTTACGACCCACCACCTAATTGCATAAGGAGGGTCTCTATTGACCACTTAGCCCCCTGCGATCGGTATATGGGCGCGATATGGCTGAACCTCCACACCAGTTCCCGCATCCGATCGCACCGTTGCCCGTGTCCCGCCACGTGGAGGCGGGTCATAGTTGATCGTGTTTTGTTTTTCTCTCTTTTGTTTTGTTTGCTTTCACTTGGTTATCTTTGTTTGCTATTTGTCTTCATTTCTGAGGAGAGGTATCGATGTCGGTCGGTGAGGCCTGGCACGAAGTCCAAAACATCCCAGAGATGTTCTATAGGATTCAGGTCAGGACTCTGTGCAGGTCAGTCCATTACAGTGATGTTATTGTAGTGTAACCACTCCGCCATAGGCCGTATATTATGAACAGGTGCTCGATCATGTTGAAAGGTGCAATCGCCATCCCGGAATCGCTCTACAACAGTGGGAAGCAGGAAGGTGCTTAAAACATCAATGTAGGCCTGTGCTGAGATAGCGCCACGCGAAATAACAACGGGTGCAAGCCCCTCCATGAAAAACACGACCACGCCATAACACCATCGCCTCGGAATTTTACTGTCGGCACTACACAAGCTGGCAGATGACGTTCACCGAACATTTTCCATACCCCCACCCTGCCATCGGATCGCCACATTGTCTACCGTGATTCATCACTCCACACAACGTTTTTCCACGGTTCAGTCATCCAATGTTTACGCTCCTTGTACCAACGAGGCCTCGTTTGGCATCTACCGGCGTGATGTGTGGCTTATGAGCAGCCGCTAGACCATGAAATCCAAGTTTTCTCACCTCCCGCCTAACTGTCGTAGTACTTGCAGTGGATCCTATTGCAGTTTTGAATTCCTGTGTGATGATATAGATGTCGACCTATTACACATTACGACCCTCTTCAACTGACGGCGGTCTCTGTCAGTCAACAGACGAGGTCAGCCTGTATGCTTTTGTGCTGTACGTTACCCTTCACGTTTCCACTTCACTATCACGTCGGAAACAGTGGACCTAGGTATATTTAGGAGTGTGGAAATCTCGCCCACAGGCGTATGACGCAAGTGACACCCAATCACTTGACCACGTTCGAATTCTGTGAGTACCGCGGAGGGCCCCATGCTGCTCTCTCAGGATGCCTAATGACTACTGAGGTCGCTAATATGGAGTACCTGGCAGTAGCTGACAGCACACAGCACCTAATATGAAAAACATATGTTTTTAGGGGTGTCCGGATACATTTGATCACATAGTGTATGGATAATTCTGTCTGTCCTAAGCCCCCACCCCCACCCCCGAATGACTTGGTAAACCAAACTGCAGAAAATATTCTTTTCATAATATTACTTCTGTCTTAGAAATTAATTAAAATAACCCTACATTAATGAAACGGTTAAGTGCTGTAAATACAAGGTTTATCATAATTAATGGCTTAAACGCATACAGTTGAAACTATACAATACCAGAAGCAAAAAAGTCTGAGTAGATATGGGCTCTAAGACACATAAACAGCTAGAGCGCGTCTTCGATACTGTTAAATTAACCTCTTCTAACGTAAGTTCTCCGCTTTCCATATTTTGAAAGGTGGTAGTATGAACCAAAACAAGAAGAAAGGAGTTGTAAACAAGGGCTCCAAAAGGTATACCTTAAGAGCGATGAACACTTGCTCCTCTTCCATACTATGAAAAATATCTCCTCTACCGAAGAAGTATCCACAGCTCGTAACGATGCATTGTAGAGCCCATATTCGCTGCACATTTTTTCCGTATTTTGTTCATACTGCCCCCTCCAAAAATACGGAAACCATGGAGCCTGCAGTAGAGTAGACGTTTTTCAAAATGTCGAAGATAAACAGGCGCACTGGTACCTCGACACAGAAGGAGGTCTTTCACCGTGTAACATGTGATACTTGCAAATGAACTGAGTTTATTTAACTTCTTAACAATTTTATCTGTGCTGAAAGAGAAAATTTATGTTAGCTTCTGAAAGTACTTAACTTCTAAGTGGTTTTTGATAACACTGCCGCTTAATCTGATTTCACCTGATAATTATTGGTGTGTAGTAGAGTAGAAACGCAACAGATAGGCTAGGATTTTATCGATTGCAACGATTTTAAATTCGAATAGAATATTTGTTCCTAGATACACATAATGTTGTATCTTGGAACTTGTTTTTGTATCTGGAAAAGCCTTTTTTCTGGAGTAATGACTGTAATTTCATAAAAAATGCAGCACAGTATTTAAAAATGAATAAGAAAATCTATTAAACCTCTGTTTCAGGGCTATCTAGAAGCGAAAATCTGTACCAAGTTAACAGCGTTCCACCCTAGAGGTCGCATCTCAGCCCCCAAGTCCCCATTAGCAGCTAAAGCAGAAGTTGACTCATACACTTTGAGAGTTATGAAGTCACTCATAGAAAATCATTTCTCAAGTAACATACCTGTCTCTTTTGACAAACAGTAATGATAACGAATTAAAAAATTTATGCAACCTTACACTTTACCAACTGCCGCTCAATCACCCCCCTGCTTGTGGTGCGGTTCTGCTATCCCCTTCGTTTTAAATACGGACTACAACTTTTAGCGCACTATTTGTTTACGACTTGACGTGAATGATGAGGAGTGGTTCTAAGGCAGTTACCTTTCGGCAACGACTTCGTAAAAAGAATCTTTATCACCCGAGGATGCGTCTTCAATTGACGCGAAACCTGTCGTGACTTTTAATAAAAAATATTCTGTAGCCAGTGCGGATGATTTCTTTCAAAACTTTAAATAATGCGTTTCAGGTTTTTAACTCGAAAATTACTGTAAAATACTATCTTCGTCTTTTACCAAAAACCTCCCTTGATGTGACTCCCATCTCCCTTGAGAGAGGGTATAACTGATATAGTCCGGCCAAGTGCCATACGAGTTTTTTCTACCGATTTTTCGGGTCTAAATATGTAACTTCCTCCAAACCTAAAAATTCAAAATGATGGCTGTTTCAACACAAACTGTCGCACTCTCTCACGGGTAAAGTACGTTGTAACTAACGGAAAAAAGTGTGCACAATATGAGTTGTCGTTCGGGCTTATTCACAGGGCCGTTTCCAGTGTTAATCTGATGGTCCATGAATTTTAATCGCAGGTAATATTTCAGAAGCAGGCGTTGCGTTTGTTAAAGAGTTTACAATTCAGATAGTCTGTGTTATCTGCTGCGATCATTTATAGTACGTTGTGGGGCCAGTGCCAACGAATCGGGATCGTACGATGTATGATGCGACTTAATGGGTCATCGTAGGGCGCAAAATTCTAGCGTTCTTTGATACCGGCTCCTGATTTACGTAATGGATTATTGGTGGTCGGCTCGCATCCAAATGCGTGTCGCTTCGCTCCGAATAGCGCTATTCAGCGCCATGTTCACGCGTTAAAGAATTCATTACACGCAAATGTCATTGCTTAGTCACAACAAAGCATATGTATGTGAAATGCATAGCTACGAATAGATTCTTCGGTGTATGACGGCATTCGCCATATCTGCAGTTCGATTTATTGCTTTTTCGATGAAACAAATTTGCATCCCCTATCTGTTCTAATTTCTTTCATGTTTTAGGACACTTTTTAATGATAATCGTACTGATTTTCATAGGTGCTTCTAGGTGCTTTCTCAGCATCTCCGCACCCCTCAGTAAATGTGAAAATTAATACAGTGACTCTTATACCTAGCAATGTCGTGGGAAAATCCTGGTTAACATATTTAGTTCGATTGCAAGTTCCACTAAATTATCGGGTTTTTATGAAACTGCTATGCTAAAAACATACTTTCATGTCATTTTGGTATGTTTTCCGGGATATTCATGTTTTGAGTTTTTTCCTGATTTATGAAAACCTGAGTTGTCAATTGTCACGAAATAGACTGAACTTTGAGGGATAGAACAATGGTGCTGCAATTACTCTGTTATTTGTAAGCAAAGTTTTCACATTTCTCATCTACAGGAAATTAAATACATTCCAAGGATAAAAATTGAGGAACTTTTCATATACGCGAGTACAACACAAACTCAAAATTTATGGTACATACATTATGTTGAGTCTCTTGAATTTAATGTACTTTCCACAGCTCCTAATTAATTGGTCCTGGAGGTTATGCAAAAAGTGAACAACCTAGAACACACTTTCATTTTTAAATCTGGACACTAGAATAAATGTCCTACAGTTGTAATTCTTGTAGACTGTTAATATTATTGCACTTAAGACGTAATTTAAACGAATATTATAAAGAATTTATTTTATCTTATGTTACTAATAACACATACGTCAATGATTGGGCTTACAGTGTATTTAATTAGTAGTATCTTTTCACTGGCTAGTCATTCCTTAAACGTGTGTATTATTCAATAGGGACACCTTTAGACAAAAAAAATCCCTTAAGATTGTTGTTAACGGTAGAATTCGTTTTGTGAACTAGGCTTTTGGTTTGAATCGGGAACACGGGTTGTAGACGACTCCGGCTTATAACGTACTTAGTAGCGTAGGGTAAGACAAGGCGAACAATTTTAGATAAGACACTTGTGATCTGTCAATCCAGGAAACAAACCCCAAATTAGCCTGCAACAGCTGCCCAAGATACATCACATTTCCGCCTCGCTAGATTTTGTAGTATACTCACGCCAGTTTGCGCTACCGGCTTAATCGAGCACTGAAAAATGGTAAAACTGGCGTTTGGATAAATTTTACCTCAGCGTTTCGTGAATTTTGTTGTTTCGACCTTCCGTCCGAAGATGATTGGATGCAGCTCTCCATGTCAATCTATCCCGTGCAAGCCTCTTGATCTGAGAATAACTCCCGCAACTTACATCCTTCTGAATCTGCTTACGGTATTCACTCTTTCCTCCAATCCTGAACTGATTATCCCCCGATGTCTCAGAAAGTCTCCTATCAACCGATCCCTTCTTCTAGTCGGGTTGTGCCAGAAATTTATTTTCTCGCAGGTTCCGTTCAGTAAGTCCTCATTAGTTATATGATCTACCCATCTAATAATCTTCAGCGTTCTCCTGTAGAACCTCATTTCAAAAACTTCTATTCTCTTCTTGTCTAAACTGTTTATCGTCCATGTTTCACTTCCATACAGTTCCACACTCCACACAAATACTTTCAGAAAAGAACATCCCAGTCTATATTCGATGTTAACAAATTTCGGAAAATCATTTCTTGCCATTACCAGTCTATAATTCGTATCATCTCTACTTCAGCCATCATCAGTTATTTTGCTGCCCAAATAGCAAAATTCATCTATGCTTTCAGTGTGTCGTTTCTTAGTCTAACTAGCGCAGCCTCACCTGATTTAATTTTACTACATTCCATTATCCTTATTTTACCTTTTTGATGTTCATCTTGTATCCATCTTTCACGACACTGTCCATTACGTTCAACTGCTCTTCCAAGTCCTTTGCTGCCTCTGACAAAATTACAATGTCATCGGCAAATCCTAAAGTTTTTATTTCTTCTCCTTAAACTTTAATTTCATCTCCATTTTTTTTCTGTTTCCTTTACTGCTTGCTCAGCGTACATACTGAACAATATCTGGAATAGGCTACAACCCTGTCTCACTCCATCCTGAATCACTGCTGCCGTTTTACGCCCCTCGACTCTTAAAACTGCCCTCTGCTTTCTGTACAAGGTGTAAATAACGCTTCAGTCGCTGTATTTTACCCTTGCTTCAAAAAAAATGTTCCAATGTGTGTGATCGCCTAAGGGCACAAACTGCTGAGGTCATCGGTCTCTAGACTTACACACGACTTAAACTAACTTATGCCAAGAACAGCACACGCACCCATACCCGAGAGAGGACTCGAACCTCCTGCGGGAGGGGCTGCGCAGTCCGTGACATGACGCCTCAAACCGCGCGTCCACTTCGCACAACGTTGCTACCTTCAGCATTTCAGAGAGCTTTCTCTAAGTCTAAAAAATGCTGGCAACCTAAAATAAGTCGTTAGGTCGATACTGCTTCGGTGCGCCCACATTTCTCCGGAATCCAAACTGATCTTCCTCGAGGTCGGTTTCTACCAATTTTTTCATTCTTCTGCAAAGAATTCGTGTTAATATTTTACAACCACCAATTATTAAACTGATAGTTCAGCACCTGCTTTCTTTGGAACTGGAATTACAACACTCTTCTTGAAGTGTGAGGGTATTTCACCTGTCTCATACTTCCTGCACACCACATGGAAGAGTTTTGTCATGGCCGGCTCTCCCAAGGCTATCGAATAGGACTGACGGAATGTCATCTACTTCCGCGACCTTTTTTCGACTTAGCTCTTTCAGCATTCTGTCAAATTCTTCTCGCAGTGTTATTTCTCCATTATCCTCGTCATCTACACCCTCTTACAATTCTATAATGTTGCCTGCAAGTTCGTCTCGCTTGCATAAACCCTCTGTGTACGCCTTCCACCTTTCAGCTTTCCTTTCTTTGCTTAGGACTGGCTTTCCTTCTAAGTTCTTGATGGTCATACAGCTGCTTCTCATTTCTCCAAAGGCATCTTTAATTTCCCTGTAGGAAGTATCTATTTTTCGCCTAGTGATATATGCGTTTATATTCTTACATTTGTCCTCTAGCTATTCCTCCGTAACCATTTTGCACTTCCTGTCAATCTCATTTTTAGAGGTCGTGAATTTTAGCAGCGTAAAATTCGTAGTTAAAGCGTTTTGTTTCTCTGGCCTTTATAGTACGAGACCACTTTGCTTATGTGGGATAGGTTTACATCGAATTGGAAACGTAATTAGATTTGGATAACATGTTCAAAAGTGTTTTTCCTTTCATTACCATCATAGGTATCTTATTAACGTTATCGAAAGCCGTTGGCGCAAGAGGGTGAGGGGATATTCAACATCTGTAGCTTAGGCGACTTTGGTTGGCCAGTTTGAGATTGTTTCACGGCTTCATAGCCACTAGTTTGTTATTCCAAGTTGTTCATCTTGACTTCCCCCACACCACTGTGATACGCTACAAATAGTTATTATTTACAACCTGAAATTTGTAGATACGACGAAGTTAATGAAACAATGCAGGTTCGAAGAAGCAACACATACTATACGCAATTCTTCAAAAACCCTACTACAGGACAATTTTGAAATTTTCACCACTCCTAACTCGTATTATTTCGATTTTAGACGCGGCAAATTTTGACGTCGAATTACTCTATAAAACATTATGGTACAGATTCTTCTTTTTTACGTCATCCATGCTTGACTGCATTTGCACTGAAAATATTTATTTAGGCAATTTGAGCATTTTGCAGAATGCTCCATCCAACGTAATTTATTATGAAAATGCAATACCAAGCATTCAGCAGTGCCACTCTCTACTGCTTGCATGTACTCATATTTTATGCATATGCTGTGTCTTTCAGAGACTTGTTATTCTTAGTCTGCTTTTTCTTCAACATTCCACACACTACTGAATGAAAACTTCTTCCATTCCAGTCGATTCTGTCCCATCTGGAAGCACAGCATTCCAGCAGTCCTCTTAGTAGCAGTGAGCCATCTCTTTTATGATCTTTCAACGCTAATTTTGTGTCCCCGAGGTCTAAGGTAACTTTCGTATAGCTCCATCTTTTTGGAGAGAGCGTCGCTTTGTGGCCCAACGGAGCTTCACTGTGATATCTCTCTTGAATATCTCCAGTAAACGTTTCCGGATATGTGAACGCGATTTTATGCTGGAATATAAATCAACATTTCGGTCGATGTTGCAGCGTGGTGTATGTTCGGCAACGACACGTTCCCACTGCACTGATTATACCTGAAGAACACTGTTTGCTAAAGTGGGTGGAATGTTGGTCTGTGTAGTAACATGACAATTAAAACCGTCTGGTAACATTACTCGTGAAAGGACATCAATATACAGAAAGCCACCTGTTGGAACGTTGCTGGTGAAATGTTCCCCCCAAATTCCAACCATAACCAAAACATGCAACATTTGACGAAACTCGATATCATCTTGTTAAGTGCTTCAGATTTCGCTGCAGCTACTAAAAGTTGGTGGCGTCATATGTATGTTTGAGTGTACATCTCATTAGAGGAGACTCAGTTTCAAAACGAAAATACTAGTCTTAAAAATCACGAAAATGGTCTTCGGGTTTTGGTATTTATAAATGAAACATCCGGCTGATGATACATTTGCTTTATTTATACTTACGCAGCCGACCACAACTGTGATAAAGAACGTGCTAATCAACCAGAGTGACACAAAGGCAGGCTGACAAACCCAGCTGAATAATTGACAATTGTATCAACAATTAACAGTTAACAATTATGTTAACAATTAAGAATAGTTTTAAAAATTAACAAAAATATTCTCACTAATAGAAAAGGAGTTGCAGTTAGTTCATTACTTTAGAATGATTTCACAAGGCTTCTTGCATATATTTTTCATGTTTATTGTTATAACTAATAATATTATAACTTTTTTTATATAGATATGTGATTTTTATCTGCTTTATACACATTTCTTTTGCAAATTTTCCTTTTTATTTTGTGCTTTTGTCAATCACACAAGCATAACTCCGCAATTATTTTTCAAATACAATCGTGTACGGTTTTATTTTTCCCTAACATCATTGTTTCTGTACGAAAAATCGTGGTTTTTTATTGCGTAGAACCATCAAGTACCCCGTACCTGAGAATTTTATCTTACATTGTCGACTTTCACATTCACGAAAACTAACATCAAATTGATGCAAAAAATTAAGATCGAAAAAACTATCTACTCAAATTCATATGAAAAGCCAAACTCCCGAAAGAACAAGCTTTAGGTGAAGAAATCGCAGGAATAGGCTGCTTTACTAAACCTTTAGCTTAAATACAGCTCTAAATCCTAAATAAGTCAGTTACATTTTAGGGGCACGCCGCCGGAGGAAGACTCAGACTGTGGAGTGGACAGCTCAAATTGAAACGAACCCAAGCCAGGACCCGGGATGTAGGCTGTTTGTTAACTGTACGTTCGTCAATCGGCTCCCGAGACGTGAACCTGTAGAAGACGGTAGGAGTCGGAAGGCATCTGCACGTTATCATTCGTTTTTGGTTTCAGTCAGCATTACCTATCTGAAGTGTACTGTGTGTGTTTGTCACTGTCGTCTTCTGTGTTGTTTTGTACCTCACTCTGTTTCGTACTGTTCCTTGTCCTTGTGAGGTTGTTGTGGTCTTCAGTCCGAAGACTGGCTTGTTGCTGCTGCTGACTAGAAATGCTGAACTACGAGATGTTGGCGGAGACCAAGCGCGTAGCGGTATTTCTCCGATAGTGACTACAGCGTGGAACATCAGCCATAACAAATGCGGTGGGCTATAATAGTTAATCGCTGTCGCCGTCATTTAGTACCGGCCAGGTAGCGCAGTAACGCTCCACGTGCGCAGTAGGTCGGGCCATTTCGTTGCCCACGCACGCGGACCTTGATGGCCCAGAGGGGGAATTTTTGCGTAGATGGCGTGAACATTTTTCTGATAGAATTGTCGCGCAGTTTTTGAAGCGCTCGCTGAGGAGAGGCACCCCAGACATTTCGTTAAATGTGTTAGTATTGTTGTGTCTAGACAATACAGCCTAGACACAATGAGAGGAAGCCAAAAGGCACGCGCTTAAACTCACGCAGGCTGGCGTGAGGTCTGAAACAGGATACCTAATGAACGCTATAAAGAAAAGTACGTAGCTTCTGGAATACTTAACTTTAATCCACATTTGTAGAACATCGCTCTTGATGATACATTAATAGAATCTCAATATCAATTGAATACGGCGCCTTGCTAGGTCGTAGCAAATGTAGCTGAAGGCTATGCTAACTATCGTCTCGGCAAATGAGAGCGTATTTGTCAGTGAACCATTGCTATGAACGTCGGCTGTACAACTGGGGCGAGTGCCAGCACGTCTCTCTAGACCTGCCGTGTGGTGGCGCTCGGTCTGCAATTACTGACAGTGGCGACACGCGGGTCCGACGTATACTAATGGACCGCGGCCGATTTAAAACCTACCACCTAGCAAGTGTGGTGTCTGGCGGTGACACCACAAGTATGATATCCAGAAGGTACTATGAGTGCACGTTCTAAGGCGCAGTTTTGTACAGCCTACTACGTCAGTACTCCGCAAGCCACCTGACGGTATGTGGCAGAAGGTAATTCTGGTACCACTAACTGATCACTCTCTTCTTTGAGTGGCGCGTGGGAAGAAAGTGTCGGTAAGCCACTTTACTACCTCCAATTTTTCGAATTTTCTCGTAGCGGTCATTTCGAGAGATGTGTATGAGAGGAAGTAATATGTTATCCGACTCTTCTAGGAAAGGATTATCCCGAAATTTCAATAGTAAACCTCTCCGTGATGCAAAATCTACTCTTTTAGAGTCTGCCACTGGAGTTTGTTGAGCCTCTCTTTAACGCTCTCGCGCCGTCTAAACGATCCCGTGACGAAACGCGCTGCTCTTCTTTGGATTTTCTCTATTTCTTATACGTGTTGCACTGGTAAGGGTCTCAGACTGGTGAACAGTACTCAAGAATCCGTCGAACAAGCGCCTTTGTGTACCACTTTTATAGTGGATGAATTATATTTCCTTAGGGTAATCCCCGTAAATCTTAGTCTCTCATCTGCTTTTCCTACTATTTGTTTTATGTGGTCATTCCACTTAAAGTCGCTCCAGATAGACATTCCTAGACATTTTATGGTAGTTACTGTTCCCTACAATTTGTCACCAGTAGTGTTGTTGTACAATAGTGGAATTTTTTTTTATCTGTGCGCAGTATGTTAATTTTATTTACATTCAGGGTCAGCTGCCAGTCCTTGCGCCTTTCATCAATCCTTTGTAGGTACTTCTGCAATTCATTACTGTCTTCCGGCATTGCTACCTTCTTACAGACATCCGCATCATTTGCTATCAGCCTTACAGTACTCCTGACGCCCTCTACTAGGCTAATAATATTCATTGTAAACAGTAAAGGCACTATCAGAGTTCCCTTGGGTAACGCCGAAATTATATCTGTTAATTTTGTTTCTTTAAGAGCGACGTGTTGAGTACTGTTGCGAGGAATTCTTGAATCCAGTCGCAAACCTGTCCCGATACTCGGTAAGGTCGTATTTTTCTTTTTTTTCACTGTGTCAGTGCGAGATAGTGTGAAGACGAGGAGCACAAATGGAAAAAACTCAAAATCATCAATCAATATGCCTTAGACAAATGTTCGTAGCAAGCATCTTCGGTTTCCATTGTGTTGTATTGCGTAAGACAACAGCAGCATATCCCAGTATCGGCAACACCTTAGTTTTATGTACTGTTTTAACTTCCACACTATATTTGTTTCTGTATGAAATTTAGTCTAACTTTATTTCCCACACTATAAAATTCTATGCATTATCAAAAACTAAAAACTCGCATGCTGAACTTAGACTAAACAGAACCTAATATGAACTGAACTGTAGCTGATTTGAATGCAAGTTGTGTTTATGTTAAATGTGCAACTGAACTAAAACAGTTATCTAATCCTAATCAAAATTTCCACTTACCTCGCATCTTGACAACATTGTTGCAGATTTCTCGAAAGCACAACAGCAGACAGCAAGCAGGCAGCGACTAAGCTAGATTTCTGTTTCTAAATACATTTTCAAACTGTTGCACGTGGTAATGCGTAATGATAAACAGTGGGGTGGTGAGAGTAACTATTCCTGTGAAATGGTATTTCAAGACTCAGATTTTAGAATGAAGTATGTATTCAAAAAGTCAGAGTAAAACTTTGCGTGATCTTCACACTTAACATTGGTCTGAAAAATACTATGCTTAACAAAAAGGTACAATGTTAACAGAGCATTTACATAAAAGTCAAACAGACTAATCAATTAATATGTCAGTGCATGACTTAGGGAAGTGGGGTGGTCTCTCTCTCTCAGCTCTGTGCAAGTTAACTATCTGACAGTAATCATTCCTATCTGCGCAGTACTGCAGCCTTACCTCAAACTTCCTCTCTTCAAAAATAATAACATTTTTCGAAATATACGTTCCTTTTACCTTTCAATAAACGCATCTTACTAATCCTTGCTGTCCTCTACCATTTTCTTTATCTAACAGATACAAGTTAACACAGCACTACTGAATACGCTCATCACCTACCACACTTCAGTGAAGACTGTACACTGAAAAGCTTAAGAAACAGGTTGACCTGCCTAATATCGTGTAGGGCCTCCGTGAGCACGCAGAAGTGTCGCAATACGACGTGGCATCGACTCGACTACTGTCTCAAGTAGTGTTGGAGGGAACTGACCCCATGAACCCTGCAGGGCTGTCCATAAACCCGTAAGGGTACGAGCGAGTGGAGATCTCTTCTAAACAGCTCGTTGCAAGGCATTCCAGATGTGCTCAATAATGTTCATGTCTGGGGAGTTTGGGGGCCAGCGGAAGTGTTGAAACTCAGAAGAGTGTGCCTGGAGCCACTCTGTAGCAACTCTGGACGTATTGGGTGGGCAGTGTTCTGCTGGAATTGCCCAAGTCCGTCGGAATACACACTGGACATGAATGGATACAGGTGATCAGACACCATGCTTACGTACTACGTACCTGTCAGAGTCGTATCTAAACGTATCAGGGGTCTCGTATTACTCCAATTGCACAAGCCTCACACCATTACAGAGCCTCCTCCACCTTGAACAGTGCCCTGCTGATATGCAGAATCCATGCATTGATGAGGTTGTCTCCATACCCGTACACGTCCGTCCGCTCGACACAATTTGAAACGAGACCCGTCCGACCAGGCAACTTGTTTCTAGTCATCAGCAGTCCAGTGTCGGCGTTGAACGACCCAGGCGAGGCGTAAAGCTTTGTCTTGTGCAGTCGTTAAGGATACACGAGTGGGCTTTCGGCTCATAAAGCCCACATCGATAATGTTTCTTTGTATGGTTCGCACACTGACACTTGTTCATGGCGCAGCATTGAAATCTGCAGCAATTCGCGGGAGGGTTGCACTTATGCCACGTTGAAAGATTCTCTTCCGAAACCGTTGGTTCGTTTCTTGCAGGATCCTTTTCGGGTCGCAGTGATGTCGGAGATTTGATGTTTTACCGGATTCTTGATATTCACGGTACACTCGTGAAATGCTCTTACGGGAAAATCCCTACTTCGTCGATACCTCGGAGATCCTGTGTTCCTTACATAACATTACGTTCAAAGTCACTTAAATCTTGATAACGTGCTACTGCAGCAGCAGCACCAGACACTTGTTGTCCTACAAAGGCGTTGCCGACCGCAGCGTCATATTCTGCCAGTTTACTTATCTCTGTATTTGAATACGCATGCCTATACCAGTTTCTTTGGCACTTCAGTGTATCATACTGCGCAGAGGCAAAGTCTGTGCCACAGCAAGACCAAAGATTGTTTAACGTAACTTGCTCTCTCTCTCTCTCTCTCTCTCTCTCTCTCTCTCTCTCTCTGATGTGCACATCGATGACATACAAAAACCAAAATGAATGACCGGTGAGCCATATGCGACAAGGAACAAGAGACATGGGACTTAAGAGGGGGTAAAGTTTCCTTAGTCCTCTGACGTGGAGAAGGTCTTGGCGTCTCAGTTTCCCTGTCGAACGTGACGAAAAAATCCTCAGCTGTAGGGTCTTTGGGCACCACATGAGTGACTATGCAGGCATGTAAGTGTGGTCTGCAGAGTACCCATGCAGATGTAGCTGCAGAGGTCGATATGTGAACCTGCCTACTGTAATCATGCCTAATCACCCTCTAAAATTTTTATCCCCGCATTTCCCTCGGATACCACAGTGACTTTTCCTTGACGCCTCGAGATGTCACACTGTACAGGAATTGGGAACGGCACGTAGCTTTATTGTGGGTGTTGCAGACCCTGGCTACTGCTCGCTGGTGCGCGACATCCCGCCGTACGACAGCGGACGGCGGCTGCTGGACCTGATGGACATGGCGGTGTTCGACTTCCTGACGGGCAACATGGACCGCCACCACTACGAGACGTTCCGCATGTTCGGCAACGACACGTTCCCGCTGCACCTGGACCACGGGCGCGGCTTCGGCCGGCCCTTCCACGACGAGATGTCCATCCTGGCGCCCGTCATACAGTGCTGCCTGCTGCGGCAGTCGACGCTCACCACGCTGCTCAGGTACGGCACGATCACCAAGGAAGGCCACAGGCTAAAACACGTACACTTGCCACAGTCCGGCTCATTTCTAGGGTTCCGCACCTCAGCCTGTAAAAGCTGAACACTTAAGCCTCTTAGGTCATCGAATATTTTGAAATGCCTTAGCGGAAAAGCATGGGGAGCTGACAGATCCCGCCTCATGCAGTTTCACAGAGCATTTGTTCGATCACGTTTAGATAATGGCAGCGTGGTCTATGGATCAGCCTGTATTTCCTAACTAAAGATGTTAGACGCTGTCTACCGTGAGGGCATTCGGAAATCGAGTGGAGCCTTTCGGACCAGCTCAGTTCCGAGTCTGTGGATTCGGCGACGTAACCTTTTGGCTCGACAAGCGTTGAAAATCTCAGCTTCACCTCGGTCATTGGCATTTGCGAGGGGTTCTCAAAGAAACCGGATGTTTTTTTTAAAGTTATATATTTTCAAATCGTTTGCAAAACAACCTTATCCCCTTCAAAATGCCCTCCATTACAACTCATTACATTTGTCCCACCCGTGCTTTCACTGTTCGAAATATTTTTTGTAGTCATCTTTAGAAATGGCTAATAGCTCCTCCCTCGTTTTTTTTTTTTCTAGACTTCTTCAGTGTTGTCAGATCGGTGACCTTTCATGCCCTTTTGCATGCTTGGAAATAAGAAAAAGTCGCACGGAGCCAGGCCAGACGAGTAAGGTGCTTGGGGCAGCGGAACCGTGGCATTTTTAACCAAAAACTGTCTAACAGAGATGGTGTTGTGTGCAGGTGCGTTGTCGTGGTGGAAGAACCAGTCTCTTCTCTGCCACAAATCGGGTCTTTTTTGACGAACACTGTTACGCAGTCTTCTTAAAACCTCCAAATAAAAGATCTGATTGATGGCTTGGCCTGGGGAAGCAAACACTGAATGAACTATGCCCTTGGCATCAAAAAAGCAAATCAGCATTGTTTTGATGTTTGATTTGACTTGGTGACATTTTTTGGACGGGGTGACGATGACGTCTTCCACTGGTTTGACTGTCACTTTGTTTGTGGGTGTTGACCGTAGCACCATGACTGATCACCAGTAATGACCTTTGACAGAAAATCTGGAACAGTTTCAAGCTTTTGTTTGAATACACATGTTTCAGCTCGACGTTCCTTTTGGCTGTCAGTCAGAACCCGAGGAACAAACTTGGCAGCAACTCATTTCATTCCCAAATCATCCGTTAAAATTCGCTGAACTGAGCTCCAAGATAACCCATTAATCTCTGACAGTTAATCAATTACATGTCGACGATCTGTGAGCACAAATTCTTGAATTTTTTCAATATTTTCGTCGATTCGGGCAGTTGATGGCCGTTCAGAACGAGTTTTGTCATCAATCGACATGTCGTCATTTTTAAATTGTGCAAATCACTCGTACACCTGAGCTTTTCCGATAGCTTCATCTCTGTAAGCTGTTTTCAACATGAAAACACTTTCAGCAGCATTTTTACAGAGTAGCAAACAAAATTTCTCAGCTGCACATTGTTAACTTAAATTTGCCGTCGTAAAAAACGAAACACGAACAAAAGAACACTAGCAGAAACAATCACTGCAGATGAACAAAACAAGCCAGGTCGACAATACAGACGGCGCTGAACTGGCAATGAGTCCTAGCGGCAGAAATTGGTACTACACAAGCTCCGTCCACGGCAATGTTGTTCCGGTTTTTTTGGGTACACCTCGTAGTGCAGAGGTCCAATCCAGCTTTGAACGCTGTTTAGGAATCGGCACCATGCGACCAAGCAATTCGAGATACGTGGCTACTGACTGTTTCAAGGATCTGGATGTGTCGGACCATCAAATACACAGCAACGGACATAACGCGTTGCCGCGTTGGTGTCTTCAGAGGCCCAACGTGATTTTAAGCCTAACGCTTGCAAGAAAACTTGTACTCCAGATTATGTTTTTACAAGTTTGTTTTCTTCAATTTTAAGTACGTACCACAATTTTATCGTTGTTTATACGAATGGATCCCAGCAAGAGAATGTCCCCGGTTGTTCCGCTGTTTTCCATGACAGGGATTTCAAAGTGCATCTTCAGGAACAGTATTTACAAATTACGATGCGGAGTTATATGGCGTTATGATGGGACTAGAGAGCAATCACAAACATCACCGTATAAGGTTTCTTGTCTGTTCCGACTCGCTTAGTGCAATGCAGGCGCTTCATCAAATGTATCCAGTAGACCAGCTGATTCAGCTCATCCATGACTCCTTACAGCGGCACCAACACCTTGGCTAGGGGCTGAACTTTTGCTGGGTTCCTGTCACATCAGAAACAGGGAAACGACATGGCCGACAAAGATGCCAAGGAAGCAAGTCAAGATAGTGTTCTCCGTCAATGTCCCATCCCGTTGCACGCCGTCGTCTCATTTTCTGACAAATGCACCATGCGTCATATGGAGATTAAATGGTTGAAGTTGACAGAAAGCAAATTGCGGTCGCTCAAATCTACCTCACAGGAATGGCAGACTTCATGTCAGCCTCACCGCTGGAAGGAGGTTCTGCGTACCAGGCTGCGCATCGGCCACAGCCCTTTAGCACGCGGCTCCCTCCTTCGGCGAGAGGATCCACCACTCTGTGAGGTTTGTGGTGTGCCGCTTTCAGTTCAGCATATTTTGGCAACGTATGTCTTATATACTGATATCAAAGCAGCCCTCACTCTCGATGGAGATCTGCCCACCATCCTCGCGGGTACTGATTCCACTCTTACAAGAGTGGTGACGTTTTGTGAACTGTCAGGGCTCATCCTGCAAATTAATGGAGAAGGGAGACAGACTTTAATGCTATATAAACTGCTACGCGTTTGGGGACAGCCTTCGGCCCCAACCATGAGACTGGCATTCTGACTTTTCGTCAGGACGCTGATGACCATGATGTTTAGCGCCCCTCACCTAAAATCATCATCATCATCCTTAAGCCCCTTTTACTCGGTCGACTTCCTTGTCTCAGTTGACTCCTCGAGACAAGTGAGTATACAGCAGCGCCCCTGGCGTTTTATTCCCGTACTGAGACTCGTCTCTCTCCTTGATACGTCGGTACCAAAACTGCGTGTGTTGTGGGAGTTGAGAGCTGTCTGGTGTGCAATTTGGCATCTGACTGGTGAAAGTAAGGTTTTGAGGGAATATCATTTTTACGAAATATATATATATAATTTGAATCGCGCGCCAAAAACAGAACAACCAATCAGAGACTGTGCTCGACATCTATTGAGGATCCCAGAGTGCCCCAGAGTGCCCCAGAGAGCTAAAACACTAAGAAGAATCGCTTCTCGGGTTTTGGCAAGATCAATGTGTAGTATTTGTGGCCCTTAAAAGGTCCGTTTATTGAGAACTGCTTTCAATGATTATATAAAGTACAATCACCCACAATGCGACAATCTTCCAAAGAAGAAGGACCACTAGCCTTCACCCATAAGTGAATACTACAATCGGAATTTATCTTACAACGTCTACGACAAGACAAAGACAAACTCCCGTGCGGAAAAGGGTAGGAACCCTCACTAGCAATAATAATCTCAGAAACAGGTATAGTACGGTAAGCTAATATTTCCCGACTTTCAAAGGATTCCAAACCGGCTCTAACTGCATTGTTACAAGCAACGAAAGCTACAGTTAGCCATCCGTTACCCAAACTGGAGGAAGAAGAAACTCTCATTAAAGAAAAAGTTAATCTCGCACCACAAAATAAAGTAGGTCCATGAATAAGAACAAATTGAGCAGTTTTAGAAACTCCTCTGGTTTCGTTCTTTTTACCCTTAGCAGAAGATGTCGAAGCACCAAGAGTGCCGTCCACATTGACAAGTGATTTGTAAACCAACATTTACGCATCATTGTAAGAAGCAGTGCCTCAGTGGCTATTCACTCAAACCAAGTGAATGCGCTAGACAGAACAGTGTGCTATCTATAACATCAGTCCTGGCGCATGCAGCGAATGTGGACTCTTTATCAGCTTACGCAATCACACCGGAAATAAATTTTCCAGCAACACACCATCAAGTAATACTAGTGGCGTGTTGCTCCAACGTAATTTGAATCGCGCGCGTGATTTGTAAACCAACATTCGCCGGCGACGACGAAAACAACGTGTACACATCATTGTAAGAAGCAGAGAGAGAGAGAGAGAGAGAGAGAGAGAGAGAGAGAGAGAGAGAGAGAGAGAGTGAGTGAGTGAGAGAGAGAGAGAGAGTAACAAATAATAGGAGTAAACTATGACAGTAGAGTATATCAATGACCAAAGCAGAAATCATGAAGCTCCTGTCAAAGGTCGTGTGGTTAATTCTTTACGCTACTGAGAACTAAAAGAACAGAAAATGTCTCATCCAAATATTTCGAAATACGAGGGTTATTCGGAATGAAAGGGACGATCGGTCGCGAAATGGAAACCGCAGTGAAAAACCGATGAAGTTTTGCACAGGTGTGTTGGGAAGTGTTTCTAGCATGCCCGTCGATCGCGTTAGGTAGTTCTTTTTAGTTCTCAGCTCACAGGTAGCACATACAGATACCTAGAACAACAGTGTCCCCTGCCAAGTACGAGGGCCTGGTGAGAAATTTCGCCTGAAGCTATGCAGCCAACATTACATAACTGTCGTGCGGTTTCTTCTTCAAGACAATTCTCAGCCGCATTCTGCAGGGGCAATGAAGATGCTCCTGCGTCGTTTTCAGTTGGAAATGTTTGATTACCGACAATACAGCCCAAGTTTCATCTCTGCTCACATGAACCGCTAGCTATGAAGACAACACTTTGGCACAGACAACGAGCTGTAGGCCAGCGTAAAGAACTGGCGGAAAGCACTGGCAGTTGCCGTCTATAAACGAGGGTATTGGAAAGTTGATCCAACGCTACGACAAACGTCTAAGTCGGATCGGCGACTATGGAGATAAGCAGCTGGAAGTTGTAGCTAACAGTTGCAAATAAAACAGTTTTGATTTTCACTGTGGTTTCCATTTCGCGACCTATCGTTCCTTATTTTCCGAATAGCCCTCGTATAAACATTCATTAGCTCGAGTAAATATATATATCTGCAAACACATCAAACAATATCAAGAACGTAGCCTTTTCGCTTTATCCTCTGTATCGTGTTTTCCTGCTAAGTGTCAAGTAACATACAAAATTATTTTTCTGTTAAATAATTCTGCCTTTTTCACTGTTGAAATAATTTTGCTTTAAACATGTTTATGTATTGGCTTTCTTATTTATGCTTGTTGTTGTTGTTGTTGTGGTCTTCAGTCCTGAGACTGGTTTGATGCAGCTCTCCGTGCTACTCTATCCTGTGCAAGCCTCTTCATCTCCCAGTACCTACTGCAGCCTACATCCTTCTGAATCTGCTTGATGTATTCATCTCTTGGTCTCCCTCTAGGATTTTTACCCTCCACGCTGCCCTCCAGTACTAAATTGGTGATCCGTTGATGCCTCAGAACATGTCCTACTAACGGATCCCTTCTTCTAGCCAAGTTGTGCCACAAACTCCTCTATTCATTAGTTACGTGATCTACCCACCTTATCTTCAGCATTCTTCTGTAGCACCACAGTTCGAAAGCTTCTATTCTCTTCTTGTCTAAACTATTTATCGTCCATGTTTCACTTCCATACATGGCTACACTCCATACAAATACTTTCAGAAACGACTTCCTGACACTTAAATCAATACTCGATGTTAACAAATTTCTCGTCTTCAGAAACGCTTTCCTTGCCATTGCCAGTCTACATTTTATATCCTCTCTACTTCGACCATCATCAGTTATTTTGCTCCCCAAATGGCAAAACTCCTTTACTACTTTAAGTGTCTCATTTCCTAATCTAATTCCCTCAGCATCACCCGACTTATTTGTGCATAGTGTAGGCTATTTCTCTGTAAAACATAAATACCTGTTTGCTTTCAGATATTTCGTCCCTCTTCTAGGAGAACACTAGATAGGAGAAAATACCGGTATCTTGTGAATCTTTTAAGTGTTTCACGAAAACAAAGCAAACAACGCAATTAAGTTTAAGAAGACACGATAATACAAAATCCATTTCTATAACAGCATTGAGCTCGGTCAGAATAAATGGTTCAAATGGCTCTGAGCACTATGGGACTTAACTACTGCGGTCATCAGTCCCCTAGAACTCAGAACTACTTAAACCTAACTAACCTAAGGCCATCACACACACCCATACCCGAGGCAGGATTCGAACCTGCGACCGTAGCAGTCGCGCGGTTCCAGACTGTAACGCCTAGAACCGCTCGGCCGGCTCGGCCAGTGCGGATGATAGCAGATGCCATCATAGTCGCCTGTTACAGCGCATGCGGAGTGTGCAGCATGCTCGGGAATTTATAATTCCGCACTTGGTACAATCTGCAGATCAGTGACGTCGTAGACACACTCGCGTCGTGGCTGACTGCTAATTTACAAGCAGGCACGAGACACGCACACACTTCCAGCAGTCGATTTTGATCAGAGAATCGCGTTTGTTAGTGTATAGCAATAGTTTCTCGTCCATCTGTTTGTCTGTTGTCTCGTCAATCTGTTAAGACGCATTTTCCTTAGGAACAGTTAGATTATCGGATTGAAATTTATCTTTTTTTTTTCTTCGGTTGGATTATCAAATGGAATTTGTCAGTCTACAGTCTCTTGGCGGTGGAAAAAATTTAAGCTTCTAAGTCAATGCAGTCAAAAGATTCGGCCATCTGTCAAGACCCCTTTTTCTCAGGAACAGGTAGACGTATCCAGCTGAAATTTAGTCAGATACTAAGATCTACGGTCTCTTGGCGGTATAATAAATTTAAGCGTCTAAGTCAATGCAATCAATAGCTACGGCATTTATGTCACATTTTTGATACTCGTAAACTCACCCATCACAACATATAGATGAAGTATCCATATACATAACTAAGTTTGTACGGAACCCTCAGAACGCGAGTCCTGCCTGCACTTGTGTGGTTTTTGTTATATGGTTCTGCAGCAGCACGCCAGAAGGTGGACAGTAAGCTGCGCTGTTGAATATGACACCAAACGATAGTGAATATTACCGTCTATAATGATGTATGCCGCTGGCGTTGCTGTGTTTGATACGATTAATAGTGTCGGGCATCACCGGTGCTTAGATGGGTAACCCTCCAGACGCGCCACAAGCTGTTGGCAGCCCTCCCTTTCCCTTTACGCCAAAGGTAAGGTGGTGTGGTGGCGTAAGGTCCCTCGTCACCAGTTTACTATGAGGTGACGAAAGTCACGCGATAGAGACATGCAGCTATACAGACGGTGGTAGTATCGGATATCGAAGGTATAAATGGCATTGCGTTGGTTAGGCTGTCATCTGTACACAGGTGATTCATGTGTAAATGTTTCCGCCGTGATTATGGCCGCACGACGCGAATTAACAGATTCTGGACGCGGAATGGTAGATGGAACTAAGCACAAGGGACATTCCATTCCTGAAGTTAGGGAATTTCATACTCCGTGAGCCACAGTGTCAAGAGTACGCCGAGAATACTAAATTTAAGGCATTACCTCTCGAGCAGCGGCATTGCGTAGAGTTGTCGCTCCTGACAGACAAGCAATAGTGCGTAAAACAACCGCAAAAATCAATGTGGGACGTACGACGAAAGCATCCGTAAGGACAGTGCGGCGAAATTTGGCCTTAATGGGCTATGGCAGTAGAGGAATAACTCCAGGCCCTTGCTGACAGCACGGCATCGCCTACAGCACCTCTCCCTGGCTCGTGACCGTATACGTTGGACTCTAGACGACTGGAAAACCGTGGCCTAGTGAGATAAGTCCCGATATCAGTTGGTAAGAGCTGACGGTAGTGTACGAGTGTGGCGCAGACCCCACAAAGCAATGGACCCAAGCTGTCCACAAGTCACTGTGCAACCTGGCGGTGGCTCCATAATGGTGTGGACTGTGTTTACGTGGTACGGACAGGGTCCTCTGGTCCAACTGAACCGATCATAGACTGGAAATCGTTACGTTCCGCTACTTGAAGACCAAGTGCAGCCATTCATGGACTTAATGTCCCCAAACAACGATGGATGTCTTTTGCATGATAATGCGCCATGTGATAATGCGCCACAGTTGTTGGTGATTGGTTTGAACAACATTCTGGACAGACAGTTCGAGAGAATGGTTTGGCCACCCAGATCGCCCGACGTGAATGCCATCGAACAATTATGGGACATAATCGTGCACAAAATCCTGCACCGGCAACACTTTTGCAATTATGGTCGGCTACTGAGGCAGCATGGCGCAATATTTCTGCAGAGGATTTCCATCGACTTGGTGAGCCCATGCCATGTCAAGTCCATGTCAAATTTCTGCACTGCGCCGGACGGAAGGAGGTCCTAACGATAGGAGGTGTCCCGTGGCTTTTTGTCACCTCCGTATATGCGTCGGTATGCTGGATTAAATTCTAAATATCTCCACAGGGTTTTACGAAGTGAGGACATGTTATACTGCTGATGATGATCCGTCCGTCGGATGGGGACTTGAAGCTCGGAAGTTCGCTTGGGGCTCTTCGAGAGGAACAGCTTGTGTGATGGCATTGGTTTCACCCACACCCTTGTCTACCGTCCATAACAACACAAACTCAACGCTACACTTTACATGCACTCATTGCTGTCAAGCCACATCACAAATACAAATTAGCCACTTCATAACAGGATCCCGCGCCCGGGTTTCCGGGTTCGATTCCCGGCGGGGTCAGGGATTTTCTCTGCCTCGTGATGACTGGGTGTTGTGTGATGTCCTTAGGTTAGTTAGGTTTAAGTAGTTCTAAGTTCTAGGGGACTGATGACCATAGATGTTAAGTCCCACAGTGCTCAGAGCCGTTTGAACCGTTTGAACAGGACGGAGGATACCAATGGCAAACCACCTCCGTTGGGGCCTGCCTAGAAGGACAATGCAGGATCCCTGCATCTGCTCTCCTGAGCTCACTCCCTGACTATGGGACTACTTTAACTTTGACTTTTATGTTGAAGTTAGACATGATTTGTAAAATAAAATTTAAAAAAAGGTCTATGTAGCGTAATAAACTACAGCACTGGCAAACAGAAAACACAACAAATTTCATTCTTTTGATTCTCTTTAAGAATCTGTGAGGTATGGAACATTAGATTCCAGGTGTAGCTACGATTCTGTTGTAACCTACAAACATTTAATGAAGATTAATGTTTTCATAGGAGCAGAAAATGTCTAGTAAGTATTAGAAGACATAACTGTTTGTTGAGAAACTTTCCGTGCAAGCAAAAGAACGTGAAGTTTTGTTCGCTACACGTCGAACCAAACTTGTTCATGAACGGAATCACAAGTCGCTGAAGAGAGAACTGACGATAAAACTTCAATAGCAATAAAACTAAAGACAAAGTGGAAATGAGTTCTTCGCAATTATTGCTACATCAGAGTCAAAAATACCAGACTCAGAAACATCAGAATCTGCAACAAAGATCTCTTCCGGAAATGAAGTAATTAAATAAAAGTATTCATGTCTTAAATAATCGAGTGAAGTGTAAGAGTGTGTCAGTCTGGAACCGCGCGACTGCCTCGGACATGGATGTGTGTGATGTCCTAAGTTTAGTTAGGATTAAGTAGTTCTAAGTTCTAGGGGACTGATGACCTCAGATGTTAAGTCCCATAGTCCTCAGAGCCATTTTTTTTGTAAGAGTGTGTAAATAATCAGACTCTGTACGAAGTTATTACATGATAAGGAAAGTGTGTATTATAAGAGCAGTAGACCGACACAGAAATACCATAGAAAGCAAAAGAAGAAAGACAAGCACATTTTTTTAAATAAAATCATGCTGTATTAAGTTCTTTAACAGACGTGCTTCAGGATACCACTGAAGGGAAAACATGGGGCACCGCAGAAAGGCGGAAAGAAGTTCGAATATTTGTTGTTAAGTGCTGTTTTGGTTGGAACGCAAAGTAAACCTTCAGGCGGATAATACTTGTTTCTGTCTATATGATAAACACAATTGAAATAATAAATGAAGGAGAACGGTTGCAAAAAGCAATACTGTTTCGTTTACGAATTCAGAATCTTACTATCATTCATGTGTCTTGATATATTTCTGACGCTACAGACACAATCCTCTGCAAAAATACTGTAGCCGTCCATAATTGCGAAAGGGTTGCCGGTGCAGGATTTTGTGCACGAACTGACATATCGATTATGTTCAATAACTGTTCGACGGGATTCATGCCGGGCGATCTGGATGGCCAAATCATTCGCTCTAATTGTCCAGAATGTTCTTCAAACCAATCGCGAACAATTGTGGTCCGATGACATGGCGTATTGCCATCCATAAAAATTCCATCGTCGTTTGGGAACATTAACTCCATGAATGGTCTCCAAGTAGCCGAGCGTAACCATTTCCTGTCAATCACCGGTTTAATTTGACCAGAGGACCCAGCTCATTGCTTGTAAACACAGCCCAAACAATTATGGAACCACCACCCGCTTGGACAGTGACTTGCTGACAACTTGGGTGCGTGGCTTCGTGGGGTCCGAGCCCCACTCGAACCCTACTATTAGCTCTTACCAACTGAAATCAGAACTCATCTGACCAGGCCACGGTTTTCCAGTCGCCTAGGGTCCAACCGATATAGTCAAGAGCCCACGAGAGGCGCTGCAGGCGATGTCGTGTTGTTAGCAAAGGCTCTCGCATCGGTCGTCTGCTACCATAGCCCAATAACGGCAGATTTCGACTCTCTCTCCCAATTGATACGTTCATCGTACGTCCCACGTCAACTTTTGTGGTTATTCCACTCACTGCTCTCGATCGTTAAGCGAACGCCGTCGGCCACTGCCGAATTCCCTAACGATTTCCGAAATGGTTCGTCCATGCATCTAGCACCAACTAGCATTCCACGTTTAAAGTCTGTTAATTTCCGTCGTGCGGTCATAATCACGTCAGAGACATCTACATCTACATCTACATTGATACTCTGCAAACCACATTTAAGTGCCTGGCAGAGGGTTTTGACCGTGTGTTTTGACCGGGGGGGGGGGTGAAGGAGGGAGGGAAACAGAAGGGGGGGGCTGCTTTTGCCCGATATTGGCAAATTTCTGCCACAGAGGACATAAAACGGACGAAACTCGGTAACGCGATACCTCTGGTAGTTTCGTCGGTGCTGCGGCGCCTGGCGCGATGCAACCCGCTTTACGGCGGGACCAGTCCCTCCGCCCGCGGCTGCATTACGCATTGATGTCCTTCATTAGCGGTTTGCGTCGGCTGCCGCTGCCCCGACGTCACGGGACGCCACGCACTTGCGCCGGCAATAATGGACGGTCGGCCAGCGCGGCGACGCCGGCGTCGCTGCTTTCAGCGCCGGCCCATCAATCATTCACTGCCTCCCGCGCCCCTCCACAACACCGCTGCAAGAGACCGCAAGTAGCCGCCGCTCTGCAGTCATCTCGCCTAATAATTTATCCCGCGCGCTTGGCGGCGCCCTTTCAACTGTCATCTTGCACCTACTGGCGCAAGAGACTCGCGCACACGGACCGCGAAACAAAACTGGACGAGTGGAGTGCTCTTCGAATACACCTCCCTCCTCCTTTCACACTATTTGTCAGCGAAAATAACTAGGAGAATGCATTACTCCTCTTCCCTCTCCCAGCTTCTAGCGGTTACCTCGGTCGTTCTTCTCGCCTCCCCCTCCCACCCCTTCTCACTCACCCACCACTCTTGCCTTTTTCTTTCCCCTCTCTCTTTTTTCCCGCGTCTCGGCGTCGGCAGGGGAAATCTTTGCCCCCGGCCTGTCGGAATGACGAACACTGTTTCTTCTTCCGGATAATTAATGTTCTTTCTCGCGGGCCGAGATGAATGCGGTTCGCACCGAGAGCCCTCGCCGACCGGCGTTCACTTTCGTTCGCAATTAAAAGCGGCGAACGCTCTTCAGAGAGGAGAAAGGAAAGAAACTCTAGTCGCGGGCGCTACAGGTCACTTTTGTTCTTCGACAAATTTTCTCTCTCGAGACTAGGAGATTAGCGGAGTTGGCCAAGTGCGTGCGCTCCCTCGGCGCTTGCGAAAGTTGTAACGCGACCCCTTTACCGAAGTATTACCAGAACGAAACCTGACAGTCGCTTCCAGAGTATCGAATTCCTCCTTCGAAGAAATATTACGCGGAATTATACGAAATATTTGACCAGATGAACAACCGCCACTGAGTGATGTATTTATAGAATATAGATCCGCCTCAGTTGCCAGTAATTTTCTTAATTTATTCCACGACCAGTTTCGGAACTTAAAGCTTCATCCTCAGTTGCCACCAAACAATTATTGGAACATAAATGTTTGGCAGCCGGGCCAGTCAGTCATGGGGGATCACATTCAAGTGAAACAAACGCATGGGAGTGTAAGACCAGCACGCACATCGCCTGCCTGGATAGCACTACACGGATGAGATTACTCACCTGAAGATGAAGCTTTAAGCTTCGAAACCGGTCGAGGAATAAATAAAGCGAATTTTTATTCTACAAACAAGGAATTGGGCACAAGAAGGTCCAAGTTAGTGGGAACATGATAATACTTGGAAGTATAGTCCTTTCGCGCTTTTTGGTCACCAATCTCTCGTATAGATTAATACTTCTCTCTCTCCGTTGTTTCTAATCTTATATCTACATGAATTCTGCGCAAGATACTTTACAAAGTGCAGAGGAGGGTACCTTTCATATCCCTTCCTTGTTCGATTTGCGGATTGATTGTGGGAAGAATGATTGTCCACAAAACTTCTTTTTTTTTCCTTTTGGTCACCAGTCACCTGGTTTGATACAGTCCGATACAAATTCTTCTCCTCTAACCTCTCCATCTCAGAGTAGCACTTGCGTCTAGTATTTGTTGAATGCATTCCAATCTCAGTCCTCCTCTACAGTTTTTACTCTTCACAACTCCCCTCTTTTAGTACCAGGAAAGTTATTCCCTGATAACTTAACTCATGTCCTATCATCCGCTTCCTCCTTCTTATAACTGTTTCCCACATATTTCTATTCTGCGATGATCTCCTCGTATCTTACCTTACCACTCTACCTAATTTTCAATATTCGTCTGAAGCAAAACATCTGAAACTCTTTGATTCTTTTCTTCTCAGCTTCCCCACAGTCCATGTTTCAGTACCATACACTGCTGTGCTCCGCACGTACATTCTCAGAATTTTCTTTCTCAAATTATACCAGTAGCCTTCTTTTGGTCAGGAATGCCCTTTGTCTGGGCAAATCTGCTTTTTAAGTCCTTGCTTCGTTCGTCATGGGCTGTTTCACTTCCAAGGTAGCAGAATTCCTTAAGTTCTCTACTTCGAGTTCCGCAGTTTTGATGTTAATTTTATCATTAATCTTATTTCTGCTGCTCCTTATTACTTTCGTCTTTCTTCAGTTTTGCCTCAATCCATATTTAGTGCTCAGTACACAGTTCATTTACACCGAAGAGCCAAAGAAACTGGAACACCTGCCAAATATCGTGTAGGTCCCCGTGAGCACGTAGAAGTGCCGCAACAGGACATGGAGTGGACCCAACTAATTTCTAAAGTAGTGCTGGAGGGAACTGACACTGCAGGGCTGTCCATAAATCCGTAAGAGTACGAGGGTATGGAGATCACTTCTGAACAGCACGTTCCAGGGCATCCCAGATATGCTCAATAATGTCCATGTCTGGGGAGTTCGGTGGCCAGTGGGAGTGTTTAAACTCAGAAGAGTGTTTCTTGAACCACTCTGTAGCAATTCTGGAGGTGTAGAGTGTCGCATTGTCCTGCTGGAATGGCCAAGACCGTCGGAATTTACAATGGACATGAATGGATGCAGGTAATCAGGCAGGATGCTTACATACGTCTCACCTGTCAGAATCGTATTATCACTCCAACTGTACACCCCCTCCCCCCCCCCCCCCGACGTCATTACAGAGTCTCCACCAGCTTGGTCAGTACCCTGCTGACGAGCAGGGTCCATGGATTCATGACCCGTACACGTCCATCCGCTAGATACATTTTGCAACGAGACTCGTCCGACCAGGCAACATGTTTCCAGACATCAACAGTCCTACGTCGGTGTTGACGGGCCCAGGTTTGTTTCGAGCCATCATCAAGGGTACACGAGTGGGCCTTCGGCTCCGAAGGCCCATATCGATGATGTTACATTGAATGGTTCGCACGTTGACACTTGTTGATGGTCCAGTATTGAAATCTGCAGCAATTTGCGGAAGGGTTGCACTTCTGTCATGCTGAACATTTCTTTTCAGTTGTAGTTGGTCTCGTTCTTGCAGGATGTTTTTCCGGCTACAGCGATGTCGAAGATTTGATGTTTTACTGGATTCCTGATACGGTACGCTCGTGAAATGGACGTGCGGGAAAGTCACCATTTCATCGCTAACTCGAAGATGCTGTGTCCCATCGGTCGTGCGCCGAGTATAATATCACGTTCAAATTCACTTAAATCTTGATAACCTGCCATTGTAGCAGCAGTAACCGATCTAACAACTGCGCCAGGCACTTGTCTTATGTAGGCGTTGGCGACCGCAGCGCCGTATTCTGCCTGTTTACATGTCTCTGTATTTGGTTATGCATGCTACAACAGTTTCTTTGGCGCTTCAGTGTAGTTTAGTACGTCCTGTAATTCTTTCTCGCTCCCAGTGAATCTCATCGTTGACACACTCTCACTCTGAATTTCGTTGCCTATCTGTCATCGCTTCTTCGATATACTAATTGGACGGTACGGGAGGGAGGTTGCATCCCTGTCTCACACCCTTTTTAATCCCTACGCTTCGATGTTGGTGATCCATTCTTATTGTTCGTTCTTTGTTCTTATACATATTGTATGTTTCGCGTCTTTCCCTCCAGCTTACACCTATTTTTCGAAGCCTTTAGAACAGATTACAAAATTTTACACTGCTGAACGCTATTTCTAGGTCGATAAATCCTACGAAGGTGTCCTGATTTTTCTTACTATTGCTTCCACTATCAAGGGCAACGCCAGAACTGCCTCTCTGGTGCATTCATCTTTCCTGAAGCCAAGCTGATCGTCATCTAACAGGGCCTCAGTTGTCTTTTCTATTCTTCTGAATATTATTCTTGTCAGCTAGTTTGAAGTATGAGCCGTTAAACAGATTCTACTATAGCTTTCACTCTTATCCGTCCTTGCTATCTTTCGAAATTCTAGTGCTATGTCACCAGTCTCATATATTCGATACTTTACGTATGAGCTCTAGCTTCTCTGATTTTCTCATGGTAATCATTTCGTATTTTGGAGGACGCAATATGTCGCTCAACCTTTCTTGGAAAGCCCGCATCTCGTGGTCGTGCGGTAGCGTTCTCGCTTCCCACGCCCAGGTTCCCGGGTTCGATTCCCGGCGGGGTCAGGGATTTTCTCTGCCTCGTGATGGCTGGGTGTTGTGTGCTGTCCTTAGGTTAGTTAGGTTTAAGTAGTTCTAAGTTCTAGGGGACTTATGACCACAGCAGTTGAGTCCCATAGTGCTCAGAGCCATTTGAACCATTTTTCTTTCTTGGAAGGTACGCTATCGGAGTTACAAAAACAAACCTCTCGATGATACAACACTGCCGGAGAAACAAATGCAATACGCTCAACGATAATGTTCAGTGGAACCCGTTTATAAGACATGGATACTGAGGTGTTGTAGTGTTACTGATTCATTTGTCATCATCTTCGGCGATCAGATGGCGCTACCGAGACCTGTTCGTGTGGCTTTTGTTTCGATTTTGCAGGCAGTAACTGTGTTGAGTTTAGAGTTTAACAGTGTCTGCAACATTCATTCTACGATACAAACGTGCCCCACGAGTTGAACAGCTTCAGCCGTTTGAACGGGATCGCATTGTGTCCCTGCCGGAAGCTGGACGGCGTGTGGACAGACTGATGCATATGTTGGACACAATTTGCAATATTCCCACGACCGTAAAACAGGACATAGCGGTCCGCGTAGTACACACATCAAGAACGACGCACTGTGCGTGTAGCAGTGGCTGGTCGAACGTTAGTCAAGGAAGAAATCCGTTAACGTATTACACCGATTGTGCCACCAATGACCATTGGTAACTGCTACAAACAGGATTAAGATACTAAAATACGTTGCTAGTCCGGTTTGGTACGGATTCCACACAGTTCAACAATATAGCCGGATGGGTCGCACAGGTGATTTGTAAGTAATCTCATTGGTAGACTGACTACATTTCCCTAGTATTGTACCTTTAAACTGAAGTCTGCTGCTTGCTTTGCCCACGACTGAACCTTTCCAATCGAACCTTGTCATCTCCCTGCAAAATGTATACCCAGATATTTCTATTAGTTGTCCGAGTCCAACTGCGACTCACTGATTTTACTATCACAAGACACTAAGTTTTTTCGTTTTGAAAAGTGCATAATCTTGCGTTGTCAAGATGTGACTGAATATTTGTACAGCTCCTTTCAATCTGTACCGAGCGATGTGGCGCAGTGGTTAGCACACTGAACTAGAATTGGAAGAACGACTGTTCTAATTCGCGTCCGACCATCTAGATATTTAGTTTTCTCGTGGCTTCCCTAAACCGCTCCAGGCAAATTCCAGGGTGGTGCCTTGTAGAGGGCACGGCTGGTTTCCTTCTCCAAACCGAGACTCTGATCCGTCTCTAATGACCTATATATCGACGGGACGTTAAACCCTAATCTTCCTTCCTTCTTGCTGACATCATTTTCCGAGATTTTTGGGAGGGTGAAGTATTCTATAACAGTACAATGGTTAATTCTAGAACAGTACTGACATCATTTTCCGAGACTTTTGAGAACGTGATGTATTCTAGAATGTTATCACACCTTGGCAACAATAATATCCTCAGAAAATCCCAGTCTGATCTCAGAAGGGTTACTCTGCATAGCTCATTTACATGTTCGCTTACCAGATTTTACGAGCATTAAATAATAAAACAGCGCCGGTTGGCATTTTCTGCGACCTATTTAACGCATTTGACAATATTACTTCCCTCGCCTGCTTTTCGCACTCCACTCTGCACAATCCCCCTGACTAGACTGCTGCGCTAATTCGGTAGGCTCCAAAATAACTCCTGAATTTGGACGACGGGGCACCCCCGCGCCATCTGGCTGCTCCGATCCTACAGAGATGAGTATAATTCTACCTTCACAGTGGCACCGCCATCGGATCATTCCGCCGACGACCGACGTTGACCGAAAACAGCCGATTTTTTCAAATCAGTACGCCAGTATGTGCGCGGGATAAATTTGGAAATTTGTGGTAAGGGCTTATGGTACCAAACTACTGAGGTCATCGGTCCCTAAGCTTACACACTACTTAATCTAACTTAAACTAGCTTACGCTAAGGACGACACACACACACACACACACACCCATGCCCGACGAAGGTCTCGAACCTCCGACGGGGGGAGCCGCACGGACCGTGACAAGACGCCTTAGACCACGTGGCTACCCCGAGCGGCTCTGTGCTAATGATCTCAACGTCCGGATGTAGAGACTTCAGAAAACAGTATTAAATTTCTTTTTCTTCGTTCGAATCGGGCCAAGTTCCCACACGCAGAGCTTGGATTGTGAGAGATTTTTAAATTTAGTGCAAGAAAGAAGGAATTTCTGATGTTCTGAGGATGAGAAACAAACTGGTATTCAAAACATAAGGGCGAAAGTAACTTCCGTATGATGTGTCGCTGCCAAATAACATAGCTCGATGACACTTGGACTATACACAGAAAAAACTTCTATGGTATAGCAGAGAACGTAACTGAAAGGAATACGCAATGATACGCACAGAAATGACTCATTCAAAAAGAAGTATCACACTGAAGTCACCTAGTCTTATGATGGTTCCCTGGAGATTAAAAAAGGCGGGACATGGTGTGACTGTGTGGGTTTTATTTTGTCAAGTTGCGCAATGGATTGATCCAACAAGCACCCTTTGGCTCCTGCAAAAAACAATTTCCACCTCACACTACTACAGAAGTCTGACAGACGCTCCTAATGTACCAACAAAAAAACTACTTGAAAACGTTCAGCAACAAATATCTTCTGGAGTCGTCCGCTGTAAGGAAAAGACACAAAAATATTCTATATTCTTACGTAACTAGTGGAATACTTGGTTACTGGAGTATTTGCTAGTTAGTGTAAGAGAAACATTAAACGAACGAAAAATATTATTTATTGCAAAAACTTCTGAGAAATCAAGTGAAACTTTTTCTTATAAATTAATAAATTTCCGGGTTCTTTTCGGAACAGTATATTGCATCTTATGGATAGGAATGCTACTATTTTACAAAGTTTGGAAAGGTTCTTTTTTCTCCCTTTTCTTTAAGAATGTTATTTACTCGGCAGAATGGCTGAGAGCCGCGCCTACACAACTTGAATAACTTTTCTAGGCATACGAAATCTTCAAACAAAACCGTTACTGCCGGCCGAAGTGGCCGTGCGGTTAAAGGCGCTGCAGTCTGGAGCCGCAAGACCGCTACGGTCGCAGGTTCGAATCCTGCCTCGGGCATGGATGTTTGTGATGTCCTTAGGTTAGTTAGGTTTAACTAGTTCTAAGTTCTAGGGGACTAATGACCTCAGCAGTTGAGTCCCATAGTGCCCAGAGCCATTTGAACCATTTTGAAAACCGTTACTATAAGAAAATATTTGTGTCAGTTTGAAAAATGTGCAATTGTTTTTAATGCTTTATACCAAGTTACTGTTACTGATACTGGGATTAATGCCATCGCACCCGCACCAGATGTATAAGGGACGATCAAAAAGTTTCCGTTGGAAGACCACACTAGCTCTTTACCTAAACGTCGTTGCTTATATACCCGCATGTGGGTCGTGCTGGATTGCATATACATTGCAGCAACATCCTCAAACCTAAACATTTTCATCGACCCTTATATTGTCTCGCTTGCGAATAGATAATGTACTATCCTTAGCAATAACTCCTATAGCCCAGTTCTGCACAGTTAGACATGTTTCTTTGTCGAATTTGTATAGTAAGCTATTTCTTTCCAGTTGCTGGTAGGCTAATGATCTGACAATCTGGTTTCGTCGTTGGACTAAAGAGTCCGCTCACCACTGACTTCAAATATGCTACTAGGTCGTCTTCTTGTTCTGCAGTGAACACAGTTTTAAACTTCCAATCTTATTTGTCAGTTCTCCAGTTGGGATTATTCTTAGTCTGACGAATGTATCTTCGCAACATTGATTTGGGAACGTTAATCTCCTTAGAAGCCTTTAAAACAACCATTTCTGAAGATCAAATGGCTGAAACTGTCATTTCCAATGATTTAATATCCCACTGCTATCTGTCAGTCTTTCTAATGTAAGCTCACACCATCTGGAAAAGCTAGTGGAATGAAAGAAATATATAGTCTGAAATCCACCTGCATAAAAAGGCACTGCCCTATTCTGCTTCGTCCCGATCCGCTCCAAGAGCACATTTCAGGTTAACAAGCTATATGCAGGAAATTAACTGACGAATTTAAACGTATTCTTCTTCTTTCGTTTCGCCCTCTTCATTCTTAACGTGTTGTTTCTTCCTTTGTGCCCAGTATTTCTTCATTGTCTCTGCTTCTCTTCCGAAGTGATGGGTATCGACTTAATTTTAAATCTGTCTCGGAACCTTGTTTTTTCGTCTTTAATACTTATCTGAGCTGTTCGATCGTGTAGTAACTTTCTTGTAATTTTTAATTCAATTAGGTCCTCTTTAGTTCTCGTAAACCAATTAGGTTTTGTTATGCGGTTACGGAAGAAATCAAAAATTCCCTTCGTTAGTCTATAAGAGTTCATTCTGAGATGATGTCCGTAAAAATTTTGTGTCTTTCTTTGCGCAGTTCTAAGGGTTTTTAAATATTTTTTGTAGAGTGTACTATTTTATCATTCTGATATTTTATTCCTGTGCTTTTCTTAAAATTTTTCTTTTTTTGACTGTTCTATCTGGCCACATGGCTAGGGCGGTGCTGCATACAATGCTTCTGGCTTGATCACTGTTTTGTAATGCTACATTTTGGACTCCTACGAAAGGGATTGCTTCTTGTACGTCTCCCTTTATCAATTGGAAGGCCAATTCAAGATTGTTTCTTCCTGGATTCTTTCGCCTTGCGGGATGTTGCATTCCAGCTAATCCATTCCTCCAGATACGTAAATTCTTTTACTATTTCTGTGTTATATTCTTGGACTTTTGGGTATTTATGTGGGTGTTTGTTGTTGGTCATAATTTGAGCTTTTTTTCAAAGGATATGTAATAACTATTTTAGCTGCTTGTTTCTCTAGTTCAAGGATTTGTTCCTTTGCTTCCTCTATTGTTTCAGAAAACAGGCTACAAAGGCAATGGAGTTGATATTGAGAGTTTCCTTTATGCAGCCCAGTCCTATTACGCTCTTTATATTTTTGCTCCATTGTCCGATTACTTTCTCAAGTGCGCAATTGAACTATTTAAACGTATTATACAGGGTGTTCGAAAATTTCCGTTACAAACTTCTAAGACTTGCAGAGGGGAGTGGCTATATAATATTTTGAATAGGAACCAATGTCGGAAACGTACCGTTTCCGTTCTACGAATGTTTCAGTCCATATGTTTAACTCATCCACTTTTGCTTGAGGAACTGAATTAGGCGTGACATAGTACATTAGGTAACAATTTGAAAGGAAACATAACGAAAATTCCATTTATGATTTAAGCACGCTTGTTTATATTAACACTTAAACATTACTAGTTTACATTATTCCAAACCAAAAAAGAGCCCATACAGGACAGTACAGATGCATTACAACAGCGGCTCGCTGTGGCAACCAACGGTTATTACAGAACTGTACCTACGAGGCATGTTCTGGTACACTCTCCATCCCACCTGACGTCTTTTCAGTTTCCAGTCCAGCGTCCAGAACTCGTGCCAGCCGATCTTCCTCTTTCTCTATAGGAGTCTCGTAAATTAAACGTTTCATACGACCCCACAACAAGTAATCCATAGGAGCTAAATCCTGCGATGGTGGCGACCAAGCGGTTTGATCATCTCGGCCTGTCCATCTTTGCCGGCCGGAGTGGCCGAGCGGTTCCAGGCGCCTCAGTCTGGAACCACACGACCGCTATGTTCGCAGGTTCGAATCCTGCCTCGGACATGGATGTGTGTGATGTCCTTAGGTTTGTTAGGTTTAATTAATTCTAAGTTCTAGGCGACTGATGACCTCAGAAGTTAAGTCGCATAGTTGGTTCAAATGGCTCTGAGCACTATGGGACTTAACATCTATGGTCATCAGTCCCCTAGAACTTAGAACTACTTAAACCTAACTAACCTAAGGAAATCACACAACACCCAGTCATCACGAGGCAGAGAAAATCCCTGACCCCGCCGGGAATCGAACCCGGGCGCGGGAAGCGAGAACGCTACCGCATGTTGAAATGTCTCCGAACTGCAAGTGAGAAGTGAAGTTGCCCCTCGTCTTGCTGAAACGAAATTTCCTGATGGATATTCAGAGGCACAGCTTCCAAGAATATGTTTTGTAGGAAGATCAAGCATGCAGGATCAGTTAGCTTGATTGGAAGGAGGTATAGCCCAATCACATACTTGCCCACACATTAATGCCAGACAGGTGCTGAATTCCCTGAACATGCGTGGCACGAGGGTTTTCGTCTGCCCAGACATGGCTGTTTGGCGAATTCAGAACACAATTCATCTGTAAACACAACTCGAAGTGGAAACAAGGATGTGTCGACGCAGCGGTGCAAGAACCGCATGTATTAGCCAACGCGTTGTGGAAAATCGTCTGGACCCATAGCGTGTACCCTTTATAAATCGTAGTCGTAAGTAGCGCGGATGTAATTGTTGCTCACGCAGAAAGGCCCAGACTACGGTAGAATGACTATACCCACTGCACGCGCAATTGTCCGAGTACTCGTTGACGTGTTCTCTTCAACGCGACACAGTACATCTTCTTCATATTCGCGCGTGCGGCGTCGCCATGGAGCACCACACACCTGCCTCGTCGTGGTGAAGGTACCCGTTTCTCGGAGCCGCTGCTGACTTGGGCAAAAAGTTTGTGCGATGGCGTGCTACGTTAAGGAAAACGTTTGTCATATAGCCGACTAGCAGGTCTTCCACCACCTCGAGCTTCGCCACACACAAGGAGCATGCCTGTGTATTCCCAAAATGTGTACCGAACCATGGCTACTGTACCTGAGATGCACATGCATTGAATAGATCTCGCAGCAAGGCAGACGTTAAGTGATATCATGTGATCGTCTGACGTAGTACACGTCGTTCTGTCTACGCTGTTGCATACCAGGACGAGCAACACTGAGACTTTTCTCTTTGCCTCAGCAGACTTGGACGCGTTACACATCTGAACTGAAAAGGTCATAGAATGGAACCGGTACATTTGCGGACATGGGTTCCTGTTCAGAGTATTATGTACTCACTCCACTTTGCAAGTCCTCGATGTTTGCCACCGGACTATCACAACACCCTGTACATAACAGGTCTGATAAGTCCAATAAATGCACAACGAGTAAAATTTATTTTTTATTTGGGCCCTTCCTGGTGTTGAAATTTTAATGGCCAGCAGTGGATTATCAAAGAACAGCATGTATCTCTGTCACCATCCGAACGGAGTCATCCTAATGTCTACGTCTACGTCTACGTGATCACTCTACTACTCACAATAAAGTGCCTGGCAGAGGGTTTAGTGAACCACCTTCATGCTGTCTCTCTACCGTACCACTCTCGAACGGCACGCGGAAAGAACGAGCACTTAAATTTTTCTGTGCGAGCCCTTATTTCTCTTATTTTATCGTGATGATCATTTTTCCCTATGTAGGTGGATGCCAACAGAATGTTTTCACAATCGGAGGAGAAAACAGGTAATTGAAATTTCAAAAGAAGATCCCGTCGCAACGAAAATGGCCTTTGTTTTAATGATTGCCACTCCAATTCGCGTATCATGTCTGTGGCACTACCTCCCCTATTTCGCGATAATACAAAACGAGCCGCCCTTCTTTGAACTATTTCGATTTCATCCGTCAGTCTCACCTATTGCGGATCCCACACAGCAATACTCCAGAATATGGCGGGTAAGTGTGGTGTAAGCAGTTCCCTTAGTAGACCTGTTGCACCTTCTAAGTGTTCTGCCAATGAATCGCAGTCTTTGGTTTGTTCTACCCACAACATTATCTATGTGATCGTTCCAATTTAGGTTATTTGTAACTGTAATTCCCAAGTATTTAGTTGAATTTCCAGCCTTCAGGTTTGTGTGACATATCACGTGATCGAAATGTAGCGGATTTCTTTTAGCACACATGTGGATAACTTCACTCTTTTCTTTATTCAGGGTCAATTGCCACTTTTCGCACCAGACAGATATCTTATCTAAATCATTTTGCAATTCGTTTTGGTCTTCGGATGTCTTTACAAGACAGTACATGACAGCATCATCTCCAAACAATCTAAGAGGGCTACTCAGGTTGTCTCCTATGTCGTTAATATACAGGGTAGTCAATTGATCGTGACCGGGCCAAATCTCTCACGAAATAAGCGTCAAACGAAAAAACTACAAAGAACGAAACTTGTCTAGCTTGAAGGGGGAAACCACATGGCGCTATGGCTGACCCGCTAGATGGCTTTGCCATAGGTCAAATATATATCAACTGCGTTTTTTTTTTAAATAGGAACCCCCATTTTCAATTAAATATTCGTGTAGTACGTAAACAAATATGAATGTTTTAGTTGGACCACTTTTTTCGCTTTGTGATAGATGGCGCAGTAATAGTCACAAACATATGGCTCTCAATTCTAGACGAACAGTTGGTAACAGGTAGGTTTTTTAAATTAAAATACAGAACGTAGGTACGTTTGAACATTTTATTTCGGTTGTTTCAATGTAATACATGTACCTTTGTGAACTTATCATTTCTGAGAACACACGCTGTTACAGCGTGATTACCTGTAAATACCACATTAATCCAATAAATGCTCAAAATGACGTCCGTCAACCTCAATGCATTTGGCAATACGTGTAACGACATTCCTCTCAACAGCGAGCAGTTCGCCTTCCGTAATGTTTGCACATGCATTGGCAATGCGCTGACGCATGTTGTCAGGCGTTGTCGGTGGATCACGATAGCAAATATCCTTCAACTTTCCCCACAGAAAGGAATCCGGGGACGTCAGAACCGGTGAACGTGCAGGCCATCGTATGGTGCTTCGACGACCAATCCAGCTGTCACGAAATATGCTATTCAATACCGCTTCAACCGCACGTGAGCTATGTGCCGGACATCCATCATGTTGGAAGTACATCGCCATTCTGTCATGCAGTGAAACATCTTGTAGTAACATCGGTAGAACATTACGTAGGAAATCAGCATATATTGCACCATTTAGATTGTCATCGATAAAATGTTAGCCAATTATCCTTGCTCCCATAATGGCGCACCATACATTAACCCGCCAAGGTCGCTGATGTTCCACTTGTCGCAGCCATCGTAGATTTTCCGTTGCCCAATAGTGCATATTATGCCGGTTTTCGTTACCGCTGTTGGTGAATAACGCTTCGTCGCTAAATAGAACGCGTGCAAAAAATATGTCATCGTCCCGTAATTTCTCTTATCTCCAGTGGCAGAACTGTACACGACGTTCAAAGTCGTCGCCATGCAATTCCTGGTGCATAGAAATATGGTACGGGTGCAATCGATGTTGATGTAGCATTCCCAACACCGACGTTTTTGAGATTCCCGATTCTCGCGCAATTTGTCTGCTACTGATGTGCGGATTAGCTGCGACGGCAGCTACAACACCTACTTGGGAATCATCATTTGTTGCAGGTCGTGGATGACGTTTCACATGTGGCTGAACACTTCCTGTTTCCTTAAATAACGTAACTATCCGGCGAACGGTCCGGACACTTGGATGTTGTCGTCCAGGATACCGAGCAGCATACATAGCACACACCCGTTGGGCATTTTGATCACAATAGCCAAACATCAACACGATATCGACCTTTACCGCAATTGGTAAACGGTTCATTTTAACACGGGTAATGTATCACCGTCCGCACTGGTGTAATTTTACGTGATACCACGTACTTATACGTTTGTGACTACTACGGCGCCATCTATGACAAAGCGAAAAAAGTGGTCCAACTAAATCATTCATATTTCTTTACGTACTACACGAATATGTAATAAAAAATGGGGGTTCCTATTTTTAAAAAATGCAATTGATATCCGTTTGACCTATGGCAGCGCCATCTAGCGGGCCAACCACAGCGCCATCTGGTTTCCCCCTTCAAATTAGACGAGTTTCGTTCTTTGTAGTTTTTTCGTTTTGATGCTTATTTCGTGAGATATTTGGCCCGGTCACTATCAATGGACCAACCTGTAGATCAAGATCTATGGAGGACCTATAACACTTCCTTTGGGGAAAGCCGGATATTATTTTTGTTTTACTCGATGTCTTATCGTCTATTACTACGAACTGTGACCTTACTGACAGGAAATCACGAATCCAGTCGCACAACTGAGGCGATATTCCATAGGCACGCAGTTTGGTTAGAAGACGCTTGTGAGGAACGGTGTCGAACTATCCTAATGTGTGTGTGTGTGTGTGTGTATGTGTGTGTGTGTGTGTGTGTGTGTGTGTGTATGCGTATGTTTTCGCCACTGAGGGCGAGGTGTGTGCCCGGCAGGTACCACAACGGCCCCCGCAAGCTGAGCGACGCGATGCGGGACGCGATGCAGAAGGACCCGGTGGCGCCGGTACTGTGGGAGCCGCACCTCGCCGCGCTGGACCGCCGTGTGCGCATCGTGCTGCAGGCCGTGCGCGACTGCGTTGCCCGCGACGACGCCGTCGAGGCGGTGGTGCGCAACGACGCCGACGGCGACGCCGCCGACGCCGCCCCCGCAAGCGGCTCCTAGCGGCGGCGCGCGCGGCGGCGGCTGCGGCAGCGCCAGCGGAGGCGCCTGCACCCGTAGCCGCCCCCGCGCACCGCCCCTCGGACAGCCGACAGTCGTCGGACACTCTGTGTTTACAGTGGACTCTGCTCTCGTGTGATGGTCGTCGCAAAAGTAAACAACAACCTAGGGACCACGCTGCTTCCATAGCGCCCGCTCCAGAACTCGTGTCCTACTCTTTTTCTACAGCTCCACTAAGCTTCACCAGTTCTCTGCTGAACCTGTAAATGTACATGTGTACACACGACACGAGATGCGTGCTTTTTTTCTACCGATCAATTCCTAATAAAGGAGGGGAACTTCACCATATCTAAACTGACATATACCGCTCAGAATATTTCACACAAATGTTCCTAAACGCAAATCACAGCGTTAACGCATACGATACAGCTAGTCCTGTACGGTTTTTGGTCTGCAAGTCAATGCCGTATTATCCTCCGCATTGCGTACAAGAAAGCGACGAACTCCTCACCGGCTCTTCTTTCTAGCCAGTACGAACTGATACGCACAGTATAACTCGACCTCTTTGCTAGGAATGCACCGAGCGTAATGATCGCCTCCTAGGTGGGGGGAGGGGTGTAACGGGAACAAGCCCCGCCTTCTTCTCGCAGGGCATGCAGCACAATGAAAATAATGTTGCATTCATAGCGCCTACCAAAATGCTACGATCTGTTACACTGTTTTCTAGGAAAGGTTGACAGTGGCGGAAACTCTCCGTACCAGCGCTAAGTCATCTAACTTCATTCGACTCCTTCGCTTCCAGAAAAGTTCCAAGTTATATTGTGCGTATTGTAGTTTCACTTGTAATTACACACTCTTTTCCGATTCACAAACTTTCCGCGCCAGTGACAAGACCAGCTGATGTCACAAGCTCTTTACGCTTCTTGGTCGTGACGCACCAAGGACTGAAGACACTTGTGATGATGTGTTTAATAAACATGTATTACCAACAACGCTAAAGAAGTAATTGCAATCCAAAAAGTTCGTCTGACTCACAATGTTTGGGGACTAATTTGACTACAAGAAAATTCTATTACGTCCCTGTTATACAGAATGTCCTATAAAAACTCCGACGAACATGATAAATATCGAAATAAGAAAAACATGTCCGTAAAGATGGCCTCTGAAATGCATACTTGAAGAGGTGTGATCGCTTGTTCATTTTTGATTCTGTGAAATAGTTCTCTTCTACTGCAAGGTCTTAGCTTTCCAAATTTGAGGAAGAAGTATTGACCAAAACGAGGAAAAAATTTCCAGTAAATGTGGGCTCTAAGATGAATACCTTAAAAGTTATGAGCAATTGTTCATCTCCGCTAGTGTGAAAAACATCTCTTCTACAGAACACGTGCTCACAGCTCTTAAGGTATGCATTTTGGAATCCATGTTTATTGGAAATTTTTTCCTTATTTTGGCCCGTACTACCTCTTCCCAAAATAGAAAAAAGCAAAGAGCTTGCAGTAGAAGAGATGTGTTTCGTAGCGTGGTTAAGTGCTCATACCTCTCAAGATAATCTTTAAGGCCTCTGCTCATTAGACTTTTTTTCTTGTTTTCGTGTAAGGTTTGTCAGTGATTATTTTGGGTGGGGTGTATATCGTGCCATAGACAGGAAAATTCACCTAGCCATAACGTCGTCTTACGTACCAAATAAACACACATACATTTCTCTCTTCCACACCTTTTACTCCACAACACAATGAGAAATCTTGAAAAGTCGTAAGCAGTCGGAGATAGGCTTCCAGTAGACTGCAACTCTTCTAAATACTTAATTAAGACGGAGATTCTCCTATCAGTCCACGCGTTGTTGCGCTTCAGGTACGATGCAAAACAATAAAAAAACTGCAAAAGGAGCATGGTTCAAGCTAAATATCAGTCTATCGTTAAAGCGAAGGCAAAATTACGAAAAATAGTCATCAGTGCCACTGTATCGATACGGCTTCCAAGTCGACACTTACAGACTTGGTAAGAAATATGTGATTAGTAAGGAACACCGCATGGTTCACGACACATACTCCCAGAAGATGTACAAGAGAGACAAACAAAAACAAAGTATTTCTTTAATCTTATATCGTGCTGAATGCTCAACAAAATAGTGAAAGAATACTCTCAACAATTTATAACAACTTCCTAGTTTAGTCTACTGATGTATGACTTTTTGCGAATTGTTCCCACAAACCAGAAGCCATTGTCATTGAGCGAACCAATGCGGACAGATAATACAGCTGTATGTGCTCTTAGGCCTTTTTCGTTCGTGCCGCTACTGTATAATCCCTCCAGGCTCATATTTGAATTACAAAAACATGCTGTCATATATAAAGTAACAGAAAAAGCTACAGTTAACTTTTAAATGTGGCCACTTTAAAACTATTGTGTAACGACGTTTATGGGTTCCAGAAACAGTCAAACCTTAACTGAGTGAGTTTTCCAGTTATTAGTTCTCAGTGACTCAACTGCAGGACGGTATATTGCAGCGCAATTCGTCATTGGTCGCTTTACAACAGATTACATATCATACACTGATAAGTTTGTGAGACAATAGTGTGTGAAACGTCCTTCTAGACTGTTTGTTAGTTACAAGAACTGTTTCATGCGGCCTGAATAGAAGGGCCATCAGTGGCTGTGACAATATGGTGATTTGCGACTATTATACGGTGGTTTTTCCTTTTTTGGTACGTGGACAATGAAACGCCAGTGGTTATTCAATATGTAGGCCTGATAGTGCTTCATCTGTTAAAGCCAGCAGTCAGTCGAATGTTTGCGGAAAAATGAGTATAACGTTACCGCTTAGCCAGTGCCGTCAAGATGCATCCGAGCAGATGTCTAAAGCTGTCAGCATTATGTGAAGATCTGTTATTTTTGTTGTTACATTGGTCTGTGTACATAACACGGTTAAATTATGTTGAAATATAACTGTTAATTGTGTGAAAATTACAATGCAAGCCTATATGCATGTTCTGTTGGGAAACTGACCTTGTTTAATAACAAATAAAGCTGTTATACAGAATTACCTGCAGTTTAAATGTTTTTTATATTGTTGTTTCGCTTAACAGAAATCATCAAAACCCTTCGAACAAGCGGGCCGGAGTGGCCGAGCGGTTCTAGGCGCACAGTCTGGAACCGCGCCACCGCTACGGTCGCAGTTTCGAATCCTGCCTCGGGCATGGGTGTGTGTGATGTCCTTAGGTTAGTTAGGTTTAAGTAGTTCTAAGTTCTAGGGGACTGATGACCACAGCAGTTAAGTCCGATAGTGCTCAGAGCCATTTGAACCAGCCTTCGAACAAGCTACACGCAATTTCCAGGAACATCGGCTCGGAATGAACAAGTAACTGTGTGAGTCTGAGTATTGTTTCTGTGTTTTGTTGAAAATTGGACCGTCATGGAAAGAGCGGAGTGGTCTCGTTAGCATGACCATCTTCCTACCTACTAGAATACACTGCATATCTCATAAAGGAGTCTTACGTTTTGTCAAAAGTGCAGTGGCCTTAAATGTTGACGTCAGGGCAACGAAATACGAGGTATCAAAACAGTACGTATACCAAATTTCAGGACTGATTATGAAGGTACACTATAAGATAAAAAAAATTGCACCACGAATAGCATGGTGATCGGTTGATGCAATTTACATGCTCAGTAACGTTTTGATCCTCCTCTGAACCTTATGCAAGCTGTTATTCGGCTTGGCACCGCCTGATAGTTCTTGGATGTCCTCCTGGGGGGAATTCGGCCCATTTGGCGCGTTAGGTCGTCAAAATCCCGAGCTGGTTGAAGCTTCAAACGTTCTCAATTGGCGAGAGATCCAGCAACCTTGCTTGCCAAGGAAGAGTTTGACAAGCACGAAGATAAGCTGTAGAAACCCTCGCCCTGTGCGGACGGACCTTATCTTACTGGAATTGAAGCCCAGGACAACTTGCCATGAAGGGCAACATAACGAGGCGTAGAATCTTTGACGTACCGCTGTGATATAAGGGTGCCGTGGATGACAACCAGAGGGGTCCTATTACGAAAAGAAATGGCACCCAGACCATCATTCCTGGTTGTCGAACCGTACGGCGGGCAACGGTTAGATTGGTATCCCACCGGTGTCCCGGGCGTCTCCAGACACGTCTTCGCCTGGAACCTCATTGACTGGAATATAATTGTCTTAGCCATGAGTCCCGCTTCGAAATGAGCCCCGACGACCAACGAAGACGTGTCTCGAGAACCTCTGGACAGTGGTGGGATGCCAACCCGGTTGTCGCCCGCAGTACGGCTCAACAATCAGGAGTGATGGTCTGGTTTCCATTTCTTTTCATAGCACGACCCTTCAATCTGTGGCATTCTCACGGCACAGCAGTACGTCGACGATATTCTGCTCCCCGTTTCATTGCCCTTCACGCAAGCCATCCTGTGCTTACATTTCAGCAACATAATGCCCGCCCGAAAACGACGAAAGTTTCTGCTGCTTGTGTTCAGCCTTGCAAACCGTATCTTGGCCAGCAAGGTCGCCGGAATTCTCCCCAATTGAGACCGCTTGGAGCATTATTGTCAGTGTCCTCGAATCAGCTCGGAGTTTTGACGATATAATGAGGAATTTGGACAGAATTCGGCACGATACCTCTCAGGAGAACAGCCGACAACTCTAGCAGTCAATATCAACTGCTTGGATAAGGACCAGGGGTGGACCAATGCGATATTGACTTGCTCAGCTTGTGAAGATCCTTCTCATGAACAAATCATCAAGTTTTTTCTCAAATTGTAATCATTTGTTTGTTTGAACATGTATATCACATCTACCGATTTCCGTCCCATTCGGGTAATTCCTTTGTGGTGCGTCGTTCTTTTTTTTTAATTTTAGACTGTATGAAGACACATTTCGTAAGTGCTAAGTAATCTGTCCTTACCATTCAGACTTAAAATCATACGTAGACAGGGATACAGAAAAAGTATTAAAACAGAGACTGTCATGACTATGGTCATTTTGAAACACTAGTGTTCATTTTGAGGAGATGGTGTCTGCCTGAATAACAATCCAGGTAGATCAGTAAGTCTAATTTCTAGTAGAATGAGTGCGTTATTGCATCTACATAGCTCGTAACAAAACATCAGTAATTTCGTTATTAGCTTGGAAACAAAGCACAAACATAATATTAATGTTAAACATAAGCTTTAGTCCAGACGGGGCGAACTTTGACAATAGACATAAGGCCAGTAAGAGCGTATCGTATGGAAAATGTATAAATCATTATTGCTAGTCAGTTTGCAATGTGTATTTGTCTCCCAGTGACCCATTGTTCAAAATCGAATAATGATAGAAAAGAACACTGATCGTGTTAAGGAAGGCATGTCTATAATGGATTACCTCGGCAGGTAATGCGGATGACTAACAAGGGGAAGGCCTCAGACACGGCCAACCGATTCGACTCAGATTTGGCACGTCGCTTGTGTACAACCTAAAACGAAGGAATCTAAGATATTTTGGGTCAAAACCCCCACGTGTTTGAGAAAATCACCCCTAAAGGTTATGACGAGCGATCGACTTAAAAAGTGACGGGATCGATAGATAACTGTAAATAGAGCATTTTTCATCATGAGGTATGGGGTCCGAAAACACATACTTTTCCAGAAATCGAAGTAAGAAACTTTTACAACTGCCGCGTCTGTACCCACATGGTTAACGCCTGTCGTCTACAGCGCCGGTAGCGAGCCGGCACGGTAGCTCAGCGTGTTCGGTCAGAGGGACGACGAACTGAAACGGGTGTCTTGCGATGTCCGCCCCGAGCAGATGCAACGAACGAAAATGAACAAAATGAGATTAAAAAAAATAGCGCAACGGCCAAGGTAACTGGCTGGGAATCGGAAAACGCGGGTTCGAATCTCGAAGAAACCTAGTGGATGTTATTCTTTTCGTTTGTATTTTTCCCTATCTCAATTGATAGGGATACGAAGGTTAACAAGGTAAGTAAAGTAATAAGGAATGATAAGAAGCATTAAACTTTTAAGCCTCCGAGTAAAAGTGCTGCGACTACCTCACGAGGGATCACACACAGCCAACCGTGCGACGCTTGTTTACAGCGAGGCACGGGATAGAATGCACGCAGGGAGAGTTCTGTTGTCCCGGTTGCCTCTTCGTCATATCACAGGGAAGGAACAGTGTAGCTGTCGAAAGATTGCATTCATTAGATGCTCTTGGTGCCGTGAGTATATTTGTTTCGAATGTTTATATGACAAGTACCATCCATCTAGTTGTTCGAAGAAAGTGAGGACACATAACAGTGACTCAAAGAGCCATTGTAAAGTGACCTGGAGTAACATTTTAGTTGTTTACTATTCCAAGAGGTTTGAGAAGTTTATTTGCCTACCTTATTATCATTCCTTGTTGATTTACTTACCTTATTAACCCGCCTATCCCTATCAATTGAGATATGGAAAAATACAAACCAAAAGAGTAACATCCACTATGTTTCTTCGAGATTCGCAGCCAGTTACCTTGGCCGTTACTCTATCGGTGCTGTCGGCGAAAAGCGTTTACCATGTGGGTACAGAAGCGGCAGTTCTAAAAGTTTCTTACCTCGATTTCTGGAAAAGTATGCGTTTTCGGACCCCATACCTCATGGTGAAAAATGCTCTATTTACAATTATCTATCGAACCCGCCAACTTTGAGTCGATCGCTCGTCATAACCTTTAGGGGTGATTTTCTCAAAAACGCGGGGGTGTTGACCCAAAATATCTTAGATTCCTTCGTTTTAGGTTGTACACAAGCGACCTACCAAATATGAGCCGAATCGGTTGGCCGTGTCCGAGTCCTTCCCTTGTAAGACAAATTGGTGAATCTACAACGCTAGCGACTCCTTATTTCATTAACTTGCTGTTTTTTTCCAATATTGTGAATATACTGAGATTGAGAATAGCAGACAAGAAATGTGTGGATAAAGGGAATGAGCTGAAAAATTTCTTGTACTTCACTTTAATCACGTCCACCACTATAATAATGCAGTAAGCACAGGTTTCAAATCACGTAAAGAAAATCTAGCTTTTTCTTTAAAAAAATAAAACCTCTCCTTACATAATTGTGTATTTATTTTTTTCCAGTGTGAGAAAGAGATTTTGTAATAGCTCCTAGTCCGTTAACGGTCCACACCCCACTATCTCATCAACAGTATGTGGGACACCCTCAATTGATTGCTGTAGTCTGTCCAAAATTATTTTAGCATTGACAGCGAGGACGTAAGTGGTAGGGGCGGAATCTCGCGTGGCAGGTCCGTGCTACTTTCCACCAATACTATGCTACATGCAGCCGCAGCAGATGCCCGAAGTTGTCAAACCTTAACCCCACACCGCAGCACTTCCTGCTTGCAGTTAGCTTCAGCTGCAGTGAGCTTGCTGTCACGTGTGTGTTCGTTTTTGCGTATATAGGAGTTATTCTTTTACTTGTTGTTACTGTTATTCGTTGTTACTGCTGTTCATTGCGTGATACTCAACGATGTCAGCTGAAGTTCGTCGGACGCTGCTAGGGGAGAAGTTCGACGACGTCCTCTTGGCCAGAGCATTACCGTACGAGGGCAGTATGGAGAAATGGTTTGCGCTTTACGTGCCTACTTTGAAAATGAATGGTGATCGGCTGTTCTCCGCTAACAAAGTAATCGACAGAACTGCTGCAGCTTTGAAAATAAACAAAAACACTGTCGTAAAGATCGGGAAACAAGTGTTCGACAAAGCAAATGAAGCTGAAGAACCGTCGAAACTTAGCACCCCTGAGAAATAACATCGTATGGTTAAGCGGAGCACCAACATCGATTTGTTTGCAGAGGATGCGATCTGTCGTAATGTTTTGTGATTATTATCGCAGGAAGAAACATGCGACACTCAGGAAGTTAATGGTTGCGCTTAGAGAATCTTAACTTTCTCGAGGCAGTAGCACACCACTGTCCACAGTTTTACACAACCTAGGCTTTCACTAGCGACATTTCTGTAGCGGTAAGCTGCTGATAGGGACGATATAACAGCATGGCGATGCCTATTTTCAGGGTACATTCGTAGCATAAATATCGACGAAGTGTTGTGCCTTGAAGAAACAGGGGTCAGTTCTGGTCACGCTGTCAATCAGGTTGTTTTTTTTTTCACTAGCTGCTTATATTTTATGACCCACCGTCTAATTTCTTATGGTGGGTCGTATGTTGCCACTTAGCCGCTGTGACTGGGTCCGGAGTGACTGAAAGTAACACCACACCGGCTCCCGTCCCCACTCACACCGTTGCCCGTGTCCCGCCACGTGGAGGTGGGCTCTGTTTAGATCCATTTGATATCTTTTTTTGTGCAGCATTAGAAAAACTTATAACTAATACAAAATCAAGTAAGATATTAATAAACAAAACGAAATTAAATATTTAGAAAGAAGGAAGGAAGAGAACTGAATAGAGAAGGGATAGGTATAATATTGCCCGTCACCTGGTTGTGGGCGGCGGCCCGGGTCTTGGAATGGCCCTCAAGACGCTGGCCGTGTCAATCAGGTATGGACAGACGACAGAACCGAGGCTGGGGCACCATGAGTAGAATATTTGCTGACCGTCAGCTGCGGGATAAACGGGTGCATCGCTACGGGGCACGGAGTGGATGCGGCAGTCCACAGAGAGCGCCGCAGGGGGCCAACGTCTGCGGCTGCGGAATTTCGCTGCCTGCCAACCACATCGCCCTTAACGAGGAGGAAGTCGCGCGACCTGTAGATACTCAAAAAAAAAAAAAAAATACAAACATTTTGATAACAGAAGACTCCAAGAGGCCTCGTACACTGAAAAGCCAAAGATAGTGGTACACCTGCCTAATATTCTGTAGGGCCCCCGCGAGCACGCATAAGTGCCGCAACACGGTGCAGCGTGGAGTCGACATCTGAAGTAGTGTTGGAGGGAACTGACACCATGAATCCTGCAGGGCTGTCCATAAATCAGTAAGAGTACGAGGGGGTGCAAATCTCTTCTGAGTAGCACGTTGCAAGGCATCTGAGATATGCTCAATAATGTTCATGTCTCGGGAGTTTGGTGGCCAGCGAAAGTGTCTTAACTCAGAATAGTGGTCCTGGAGCCACTCTGTAGCAATTTTGGACGTGTGGGGTGTCGCATTGTCCTGTTGGAATTGCCGAAGTCCTTCGGAATGCACGTATCAGGGGTCCCATATCACTTCAACTGCACACGCCCCGCACCATTACAGAGCCTCCACCAGCTTGAACGGTCCCCTGCTGACATGCAGGGTCCATGGATTATGAGGTTTTCTCCATACCCGTACACGTCCATCCGCTCGATGCAATTTGAAACGAGATTCGTCCGACCAGGCAACATGTTTCCGGTCATCAACAGTTGAATGTCGGTGCTGACGGGCCCAGGCGAGACGTAAAGCTTTGTGTCATGCAGTCATCAAGAGTACATGAGTGGGCCTTCGGCTCTGAAAGCCATATCGATGATGTTTCGTTGAATGGGTCGCACGCCGACACTTGTTGATGGCTCAGCATTGAAATCTGCAGCAATTTGCGGAAGGGTTGCATTGTCACGTTGAACGATTCGCTTCAGTCATCGTTGGTCCTATTCTTGCAGGATCTTTTTCCGGCCGCAATGATGTTAGGGATTTGATATTTTTACCTGATTCCTGATATTCAAGGTACTTTCGTGAAATGGTCGTACGGGAAAATTCTCACTTCAACGCTACCTCGAAGGTGCTGTGTGCCATCGCTCGTCCGCCGGTATAAAACCACGTTCAAACGCCCTTAAATCTTGATAACCTTCCATTGCAACAGCAGTAACCGACCTAACAACTGCGCCAGACACTTTTTGCCTTACATATGCGTTGCTGAATGCTGCGCCGATTCTGCCTGTTTACGTATCTCTGCATTTGAATACGCATTCCTTTACCAGTTTCTTTGGCGCTTCAGTGTATTTCCGATATTTCGGACATATGGACCGATGAATACTAGAATAGAACCAAAGAAGATATGGCATGGCAGGATATGATACTTGCTGTCAGTTATTTCAACATTTCGGAGAGCCAAATTTGAGAGAGAGAATCTGTTGGTATTTCTTTTCACCTCTTCATTAGTACAAAAATAATACTCTGGTCTACAAGATCAGTCGGAATTACAACAGAATTAGCGAAATAGTTTCCCCAAATGGGTCACCCATTTTTATTTAGAAATTCGTCAAAGTGACAAGTTTTCAGAAACTACATGTTTCCTGTTAGCGTGTTACATGTTGCTTCTTTTGACACAGTCTAGCAAAAATAATAATTCATCTGCAATTATGATGGAATCCAACAACGATGTTAAAAAATGGAACTAAGGGCAGGGGAGACAAAAATTTCACAGTAATGTTATATCAGGGGTACTGAACGATGGCTAGATACTGGGAAACATGACTAATATACCCAATGTTGGTATAAAGATAGATATGTAATTTGTTAATTGTTTTATTGTAAACATACACAACAAACACAATCAATGACCGATAAGAATGAAATATGATGGCACTATGCATTGCGATTTCTTACAAGGCACCTGCGAGCCACTGACAAGCGGCCTTTCAACCTCCATCTTCGTCGTTTGTGTTCTCAGAGCCCAAATGCTTATAGAGTAAGTCAACGGCATTTTGTAAACCAGTAGGCTCTGGTACATAAATGTATTTTCGTGGAGGTGGTTCCACAATAATGATATCGATTCCTTTGCATCTGATGAATTAAGGCACATGATTGCCTTTGACAATTACGTTATTGGAGACAGTGATACAACACTAAAAATTAGAACATTAAACATTCCACTTTAAGTAACCACTGCTATGAAAAGGATTTCTGGATAGTGTGAGAAAGAGTCAGCAGCAGCAGACTACATTTTTGTTATATCTTAGGGAAATTTACAGCTACAGCCATCGATAATAACAGTCAAATTAATAAAATTGTAGTATAAAGGAAAATGTGCAGATGACTGCCCTTATTCTGTTTTATGCAACACACAAAATTTTGCAGTCTTGGCCGAGCGGTCTAAGGCGTTGCAGTCATGGACTGTGCGGCTGGTTCCGGCGGAGGTTCGAGGCCTCCCTCGGGCATGGGTCTATGTGTTTGTCCTTAGGATAATTTAGGTTAAGTAGTGTGTAAGCTTAGGGACTGATGGCCTTAGCAGTTAAGTCCCATAAGATTTCAGACACATTTTTTGCTGTCTTGGCAATGAACTTTACCAGACTCAGTTACAAAATAACTTGCAATTACGTCTCTGTTTATTATTGCTGACATTGTGGCGGACTCAAATCCTTCCACAGTAGATGTGTTCTCAATTTGGTACCCATCTCTCTCACATACATAATTATGTAGAATACAACATGGTCTTCTTATGCCAACAACAAAATCCCTGGAACACGCGCCCTTTATTTCACATGACGAAGGAACATTCAACGTACCTACGAGCCATTAACAAACGGTACTTCAAAATTCTTTTCTCATGCGACAATATCCTACCTCCATGTCATCATAGTATGTGGTCTGAGAGCCCAAACGCTTCCTCATCAACAAACACACACGTCGGAACTATTTCAATGACATTTGGTAACGTAGAGGCCTCAGGTATGTGCGATGTATTTTCGTTCAGACTGTTCCACAACAGTTATTTTTTAAACACTGTTCCGTCTGAATCTTTTCCAAACGATCCAATATCGACAAAAACTAATCTGTAATGTACGTCGGCCACTGATAAAAGAATAATATAAAAAAGTCCTTATAAATATAAAACAGTGACTCACTCATCTTTCGCTGCAGCAACCCATTATGTTTACCATCGATTCCCCGTACGCAGTTCGGGGGACATTCGCACGGGTTTGGAATGCGTTTGCGATGTTCTTCCATTCTTGAGGCAGACACATGTCACGCATGCAGCCCAAAATGGCGCTGCAGAACACTGTTCTCTTTACGTCATTGGCTCTTGACTTGCCATTTGCTACGCACAGTGCATCTCAAATAATTAACAACAAGCAGGCAAATATCTAAAACCAAAGAAATAAATGTAAAAACTGATGGTCAATAATTAGTCATTATGTAATAATGTTAAAGACTTCGAAGTTAATGTTAATCTGCTGCTTCGTTTTTTTTTTTTTCTCTTGTAGGCTAGAAGGCTCAATAAAAGTGGCGAAACAATAGGGACTACCGTGTATGCTAACTAACTAGGGTTCTTGGCACTTGTTTTAGAGCCAGAGATTCAATTTAAAGTCCACAGAAAGACGCAATATGGACATGCGGCTTTGGAATTATCTCTGGCAGAGGCAACACGGGCTGTCAAACAACATCAGATGACGCTTTAATACCTGAGAGGACATCAGAGGTGTCATCAATTCTACAAAAGTAAATAACAGAAGTGTGAAACCTGACGTTGAAACTCCAATGACGGAAATTTCTAAAAAGTCTTGAATTCTTTCTCTTTCCTCTGAGGACGAAGAGAAAACGTTCTTTAATTCCTTGCCGGCCGGTGTGGCCGAGCGGTTCTAGGCGCTTCAGTCTCGAACCGCGCGACCGCTACGGTCGCAGGTTCGAATCCTGCCTCGGGCATGGATGTGTGTGATCTCCTTAGGTTAGTTAGGTTTAAGTAGTTCTAAGTTCTAGGGGACTGATGACCTCAGATGTTATGTCCCATAGTGCTCAGAGCCATTTGAGCCATTTTAATTCCTTGTTGCCCACTTTGTATAAGTTCGATCCGGAAACCGATTCTGCTAATGCCTGTCTCCACTTTAAAACAAAAATAACTCTTACTGCAATGTTAACCTCAAGTGTTAGTGTAAATGACTTCATAAATCCCATACAGAAATAATAGGCACGAGTGCGCATAGCGAGTGGCCATGGCCTCGAGCGATGCGCATCATAGTACGTTGCGGTCAAACGCCAATACATATTGCTCGTTTATTCGGGATGGGAAAGAGGTACAGCTCTCCTTCCAGCGTTAAAAACAATTTGGATATGTTGGCTACATTTGGTACGCAGCATCATTTGTTCTAAATGCACTAAATGTGTCGTCCGTGCAGAACGCGGTGGCAGATCATGCGCAGGCGGTAGGGCATGTGAGGGAAGAGCAGTAGTGGTGGGGGTTGCAAGCAGGCGTTGTAGGTGAAACGCAGAGCACTGGAGGAGAAGTGTCGTTCTAAACTGAGGCCTAAATTAACATTTTTTGTAAATATTAAGTGGCCTGCTCCACGCCCACACTTGCATGATGACCATTCAAGAAGATCTATGGACACATCTGCTTTGGTTGGTGTCTAAAAAGAATTTAGCCGAAAATCCAGCGATTTATTTTCACCTCGCTTGTCAACCATTTGTAACTTTCAGAAGAGTCATGAGTGGGGAATTTTGAATAAAACCACATATTTCTCTGGCTGCCATGTTAAAATTTGCTTCGTTTGCCTAATCACAGTGTTGTTTACACAGTCTCACATCACTAACATGTTGTTCAAAAAAGGTTCACATGGCTCTAGGCACTATGGGACTTAACATCTGAGGTCATCAGTCCCGTAGACTTAGAATTACTTAAACCTAACTAACCTAAGGACATCACAATATACACTCCTGGAAATGGAAAAAAGAACACATTGACACCGGTGTGTCAGACCCACCATACTTGCTCCGGACACTGCGAGAGGGCTGTACAAGCAATGATCACACGCACGGCACAGCGGACACACCAGGAACCGCGGTGTTGGCCGTCGAATGGCGCTAGCTGCGCAGCATTTGTGCACCGCCGCCGTCAGTGTCAGCCAGTTTGCCGTGGCATACGGAGCTCCATCGCAGTCTTTAACACTGGTAGCATGCCGCGACAGCGTGGACGTGAACCGTATGTGCAGTTGACGGACTTTGAGCGAGGGCGTATAGTGGGCATGCGGGAGGCCGGGTGGACGTACCGCCGAATTGCTCAACACATGGGGCGTGAGGTCTCCACAGTACATCGATGTTGTCGCCAGTGGTCGGCGGAAGGTGCACGTGCCCGTCGACCTGGGACCGGACCGCAGCGACGCACGGATGCACGCCAAGACCGTAGGATCCTACGCAGTGCCGTAGGGGACCGCACCGCCACTTCCCAGCAAATTAGGGACACTGTTGCTCCTGGGGTATCGGCGAGGACCATTCGCAACCGTCTCCATGAAGCTGGGCTACGGTCCCGCACACCGTTAGGCCGTCTTCCGCTCACGCCCCAACATCGTGCAGCCCGCCTCCAGTGGTGTCGCGACGGGCGTGAATGGAGGGACGAATGGAGACGTGTCGTCTTCAGCGATGAGAGTCGCTTCTGCCTTGGTGCCAACGATGGTCGTATGCGTGTTTGGCGCCGTGCAGGTGAGCGCCACAATCAGGACTGCATACGACCGAGGCACACAGGGCCAACACCCGGCATCATGGTGTGGGGAGCGATCTCCTACACTGGCCGTACACCACCGGTGATCGTCGAGGGGACACTGAATAGTGCACGGTACATCCAAACCGTCATCGAACCCATCGTTCTACCATTCCTAGACCGGCAAGGGAACTTGCTGTTCCAACAGGACAATGCACGTCCGCATGTATCCCGTGCCACCCAACGTGCTCTGGAAGGTGTAAGTCAACTACCCTGGCCAGCAAGATCTCCGGATCTGTCCCCCATTGAGCATGTTTGGGACTGGATGAAGCGTCGTCTCACGCGGTCTGCACGTCCAGCACGAACGCTGGTCCAACTGAGGCGCCAGGTGGAAATGGCATGGCAAGCCGTTCCACAGGACTACATCCAGCATCTCTACGATCGTCTCCATGGGAGAATAGCAGCCTGCATTGCTGCGAAAGGTGGATATACACTGTACTAGTGCCGACATTGTGCATGCTCTGTTGCCTGTGTCTATGTGCCTGTGGTTCTGTCAGTGTGATCATGTGATGTATCTGACCCCAGGAATGTGTCAATAAAGTTTCCCTTCCTGGGACAATGAATTCACGGTGTTCTTATTTCAATTTCCAGGAGTGTATATAAAAGACCTAGTAGATAGTGTCGGAAGTTCCATGCGGCTTTTCGCGGATGATGCTGTAGTATACAGAGAAGGTGCAGAATTAGAAAATTGTAGTGAAATGCAGGAAGATCTGCAGCGGATAGGCACTTGGTGCAGGGAGTGGCAACTGACCCTTAACATAGACAAATGTAATGTATTGCGAATACATAGAAAGAAGGATCCTTTATTGTATGATTATATGATAGCGGAACAAACACTGGTAGCAGTTACTTCTGTAAAATATCTGGGAGTATGCGTGCGGAACGATTTGAAGTGGAATGATCATATAAAATTAATTGTTGGTAAGGCAGGTACCAGGTTGAGATTCATTGGGAGAGTCCTTAGAAAATGTAGTCCATCAACAAAGGAGGTGGCTTGCAAATCACTCGTTCGACCTATACTTGAGTATTGCTCATCAGTGTGGGACCCGTACCAGATCGGGTTGACGGAGGAGATAGAGAAGATCCAAAGAAGAACGGCGCGTTTCGTCACAGGGTTATTTGGTAAGCGTGATAGCGTTACGGAGATGTTTAGCAAACTCAAGTGGCAGACTCTGCAAGAGAGGCGCTCTGTATCGCGGTGTAGCTTGCTGTCCAGGTTTCGAGAGGGTGCGTTTCTGGATGAGGTATCGAATATATTGCTTCCCCCTACTTATACCTCCCGAGGAGATCACGAAAGTAAAATTAGAGAGATTCGAGTGCGCACGGAGGCTTTCCGGCAGTCGTTCTTCCCGCGAACCATACGCGACTGGAACAGAAAAGGGAGGTAATGACAGTGGCACGTAAAGTGCCCTCCGCCACACACCGTTGGGTGGCTTGCGGAGTATAAATGTAGATGTAGATCCATGCCTGAGGCAGGATTCGAACCTGCGATCGTAGCAGCAGCGCGGTTCCTGACTGAAGCGGCCACGGCGGCCGGCTAACATGTTGTGCAGACCCAGTTGTGAGAGAAGTCTGTAACAATCGTTTATTAAGGTCAGCAACTTATGAAAAAGCACATCCTCGGTACAAAAAAAAATTGTAATATCTCTTCACTTATGTTGTTCCAAAACCTATAGCATTTCTCGTTTCACCAGCTGTCGATGGCTCTTAAAAATTACTTTCTTTCATCGAAAAAGTCTGTAGTTAGTGAAATAACACGGTACATAATGAAGTTTTACGTAGTAATGATATGGAAAATGCACTATCATTTCGATATCTCAAACCGTTTGTGAAATATGAGGAATGTCGTGGATATTTCACTCTGGCTTTATCGCTAGCGGGGCACGATCGGTATTTTCTCGAGATTGTTGACAGATAATACCTCCACCCAAGTCTAAAGAAAAATTCAATATGTTAATTAAGTTTCATATGCAACAACATATTATGTAATACGTACCAAATGCAAAAGCATAGCCACCTCTATGTTTCATTGCAAACTTTTCCGAAATTCCCTTCCATGTAAATTTCACAATAACTGTGACCATTAACGAAATGATGGGCACATCTTCACGAACCTGTCATATAAAGCTATAAGTCAAGCAAATTCATTTTTTTACCAAATAGTTTCTGTAATATCGATTGAGAAAGATAACAGAGCGTGCGCCTAGATTCTGTCATTGCTGACCGAAAGGTGGAACACACGTGACGTCCTCCGTTTCTGAACGAACGAATGAACTCGCCCAGCGCTTTGGACGAAAACTGGTCACTGTGCGTCGGCCATCGCAACCTGCACAGGCTAATCTGGATAGCGACGTTTTTTACTGCGAACTTTTCGAAGTTAACGCTGTGTTTTACTTTCCTTCGACGTATCACAATAAGATTAGAATTATATATTAATACCTTCAGCTGCTGACGGGCATTGATATATATCAACGGGGACAGGTGAAAATGTGTGCCCCGACCGTGACTCGAACCCGGGATCTCCTGCTTGCATGGAAGACGCTCTATCCATCTGCGCCACCGAGGGCAACAGACGATAGTGCGACTGCAGGGATGCACACATATTACCCGAACTCTTACGGGACTTGGTAACAATGTCTTCCACGAGTAATGAGTGTCTTGGGTAGAACAACACGAATGTAGTATGTTGACATATAAGGTGAGAATGTGGGTCTCGTGTGAGGGGTGCGCGAGATAGTCCCTGCAGTCGCACTGTCCTGTGTGCTCTCGGTGGCTCAGAAGAGAGAACGTCTGCTTTTTAAGCAGGAGATCCCGGGTTCGAGTCCCGATCGGGGCACACATTTTCACATGTCGGTGTTGATATATATCAACGCCCGTCAGCAGCTGAAGGTATTAATATATAATTCTAATTTCGTTCTAGACGGCTGCAGGTCATCAATGGGGTCCATTCTTTCGGACCTGTCCGTAAGAACAGACACCATATCCATATAAGAACATTACAATAAGTGTGGGCAATAACGAAAAGAAAGCCAATTCATTATCGGGCTGTGATGTCAGACTATAAGATGTGTAAAAATATATTTTGTTGAATAGTTTCCTCAAATCTAATGAGATCTGACAAAGCAGAGTTACTAAACACAGCCTTCCGAAATGCCTTCACAAAAGAAGACGAAGTAAATATTTCAGAATTCGAATCGAGAACTGCTGCCAACATGAGTAACGTAGAAGTAAATATCCTCTGAGTAGTGAAGCAACTCAAATCACTTAATAAAAGCACCTCTTCTTGTCCAGACTGTATACCAATTAGGTTCCTTTTGGAGCATGCTGATGCATTAGCTCCATACTTAACAATCATATACAACCGTTCGGTCGACGAAAGATCCGTACCCACAGACTGGAAAGTTGCACAGTTCACACCAATATTCAAGAAAGGTAGTAGGAGTAATCCACTAAATTAAAGCCCCGTATCGTCGATATGCAGCAGGATTTTAGAACATATATTGTGATAGAACATTATGAATTGCCTCGAAGGAAACGGTCTATTGACACACAGTCAACGTGGGGTTTAGAAAACATCGTTCCTGTGAAACACAACTAGCTCTTTATTCACATGAAGTGCTGAGTGCTATTGACAAGGGATTTCAGATCGATTCCGTTTCCTGGATTTCCGGAAGGCTTTTGACACTGTACCACACAAGTGGCTCGTAGTGAAATTGCGTGCTTATGGAATATCGTCTCAGTTATGTGACTGAATTTGCGATTTCCCGTCAGAGAGGTCGCAGTTCGTAGTAATTGACGGAAAGTCATCGAGTAAAACAGAAGTGATTTCAGGCGTTCCCCGAGGTAGTGTTATAAGCCCTTTGCTGTTTCTTATCTATATAAACGATTTGGGAGACAATCTGAGCAGCCGTATTCGGTAGTTTGCAGATGACGCTGTCGTTTATCGACTAATAAAGTCATCATAAGATCAAAACACACTGCAAAACGATTTAGAAAAAATATCTGAATGGTGCGAAAAGTGGCAGTTGACCCTAAATAACGAAAAGTGTGAGGTCATCCACATGAGTGCTAAAAGGAACTCGTTAAACCGGTTACACGATAAATCAGTCTAATCTAAAAGCCGTAAATTCAACTAAATACCTAGGTATTACAATTACGAACAACTTAAATTGGAAAGAACATATAGAAAGTGTTGTGGGGAAGGCTAACCAAAGGCTGCGTTTTATTGGCAGGACACTTAGAAAATGTAACAGACCTACTAAGGAGACTGACTACATTACGCTCGTCCGCCCTCTTATAGAATACTGCTGCGCGGTGTTGGATCCTTACCAGGTAGGACTGACGGAGTACGTCGAAAAAGTTCAAAGAAAGGCAACACGTTTTGTATCATCGCGAAATATGGGAGAGAGTGTCACAGAAATGATACAGGATTTGGGCTGGAAATCATTAAAAGAAAGGCGTTTTTCGTTGCGACGCAATCTTCTCACGAAATTTATAATATTACTTGAAAATACAGCTCTTCGGTTGCACAGGTAAAAAATTTTCAACTCTACCTAGGTTTCAACTGCTCTAAGGCAGCCTTCATCAGAAGCAAAAAAATTTTACATTACCTATAACAGAGTTTTGGAATAATATAAAAATTATTAAATTAAACATATGTAATAAAATTCCATCATAGCTAACTGCTACGGAACAGTAGACAAAGAAAGCATACTTACATAGAGTAAATAGTTATGAAATGGTTTAGAGCAACAGTGCTCACGTTAAAGATAAAAATATATTTGTACATTACAAAATTTTCCTAGGAATGCACAAGTTAATTAAGACGCGCCGCTAAGGGTCGCGTGTGCGGCCGGCACTGTAAGCAGCATCAGACTGACAGGCGCGCGCGCCGTCGATGTTAACAAGTCGGCACCTTGTATCGCGCAATCTAGTATTGAATGCTTGTAATTTACAGTGACAACAGCTGTCAGAAGCATAGGAACAGGAGTGCACGTAATGTGCTGATTACATTATGTCAGATAGTATGTAACAGATCGAAAGTTGAACAAAATATTATACTGTAAAACAGGGAGAGAGAGAACAATATCTTCTCACGAAATTTCAATCACAAACTTTCTCCTCCAAATAGGAAAATACTTTGTTGACACCGACCTACATAGGGAGAAACGATCACCACGATAAAATAAGGGGAATCAGAGCTCGTACGGAAAGATATAGGTGTTCATTCTTTCCGCGCGCTATACGAGATTGGCTGGCCGCTGTGACCGAGCGGTTCTAGGCGCTACAGTCTGGAACGGCGCGACCGCTACGGTCGCAGGTTCGAATCCTCCCTCGGACATGGATGTGTGTGATGTCCTTAGGCTAGTTCTAAGTCTAGGGGACTGATGACCTCAGATGTTGAGTCCCATAGTGCTTAGAGCCAGTTGAACCAGTATACGGGATTGGAATTATAGAGAACTCTGAAGATGGTTCGATGAATCCTCTGCCAGGCACTTAAATGTAATTTTCAGAGTATCCATGTAGATGCAGATATAGATGTAGAAAGATCACCCAGCGTGCAGAACACACGGATGTCAAAAACAGTGCTTTTTAATTCTTTACGCAAAAAGTAAAAGCTTTAATGAGCAACGAACTACATAGACGGATGTAACTTTGCTTTTCTGCATAAAACAACTTTTTAGAGCCACAATAGATGACTCGATATTTGGCCCTGTGCAATTTGTTTCGCAGCTGGCCGCACAGCTACGACACTACGTCTCGGCGCAGTCCGTCTCCCGTTACGGGAACACTCCGTTCCTGTGGGCCCCATTCTAAATGATCAGTGGCAGTGCCTTCTAGCAAGGGGGACAGACTTACAGTTCTTCATGGAGGCACCTCGCAAGAGTTCCCCCAAAGTTTCCTTGTTTTCAAATCAAAGAACACAGGAGATTATCACGAAGAAATGAACCACGTTACATTTACAAAGTGATTCGATGATACATCTTGAGAAACCGTCAACAGTTGTTCTAGGTAAGGCTTCTTATCATTCAGTTGTTGTTGACAAGGCACCTACCATAGCAAACCGATGGAAGAAAATGATTGACTGTCTTCAACGTCATAACATCAATGTAACTGATGACCTTAAAAAGGTGAAGCTTGTAGAAAAAATATCTCTCCATAAGCCAAAGTTGCCCCTACAAAAAATTGGCGAACTGGCAAAAAAATGGAAAGAAAGAAAGAAAAGAAAAACATGGGCATACGGTCGTTAAGCTACCATCTTACCATTGCCATTTCGACCCAATAGAGCTAATATGAGCCCAAATTAAACAATAATAAATTTACCCTCTCTGGAGTCGAAGCACTCACGAGAGAAGCTGTCAGGAACGTCACCGCCGAAGATTTGAAGAAAGCCGTCAAAACAGACGCAGAAAATCATGAAAATAACGTGGCAGAATGAAGCTCTTTTGAAAGGTTCAGTGGAGGAGACGAATATTTCATTAAATGACAACAGTGACAGTGACAATGATACTGGCACGTCAAGAATCCGTCATAGCAACGAGAATGGAATCAGTGGAGTTTCCTTCATTATTCCCGTAGAAATGGAGCACGGACAGATTCGGCTACATGTTGGCGTGTGCAGTTTACGTCTGTAAGTACGTACATAAGAGAATTTTATCGTTGTAAGTTTTGAAATTTCAGTCATAATGTCTTCACAGCAACTAATTCTAAAGTTCATTCCATAAATTCAGTCTGTTTCACACAAAATAAATATTACTGTAAACAATATAACTGCTGTAATACAGAGGCCTTGTTATTTGCATCGCTTTTGTTCCTTCTAAATAATGGAGGCTGGCCTATTTAAGATACGTTTTCCCACCATCATAAATAAGATTAGTATTATTTTTTGTCGTGTCGGAATTAAGCGAGCGGATCATAAAAATTAATAACGGTTTTTGTACAAACCTACAGCGATCTGTCTCTCGCGTGGAAACCATACGAGCATCCGAATAGTAGCTGACGCGCGAGCGAACCACTGTGCGTCATATTTAACTCAAATTATCTCGCATTAGAGATCTCCGACAGAGTTCTGGTTTCGAACATAAGAAAATACACTCCTGGAAATTGAAATAAGAACACCGTGAATTCATTGTCCCAGGAAGGGGAAACTTTATTGACACATTCCTGGGGTCAGATACATCACACTGACAGAACCACAGGCACATAGACACAGGCAACAGAGCATGCACAATGTCGGCACTAGTACAGTGTATATCCACCTTTCGCAGCAATGCAGGCTGCTATTCTCCCATGGAGACGATCGTAGAGATGCTGGATGTAGTCCTGTGGAACGGCTTGCCATGCCATTTCCACCTGGCGCCTCAGTTGGACCAGCGTTCGTGCTGGACGTGCAGACCGCGTGAGACGACGCTTCATCCAGTCCCAAACATGCTCAATGGGGGACAGATCCGGAGATCTTGCTGGCCAGGGTAGTTGACTTACACCTTCTAGAGCACGTTGGGTGGCACGGGATACATGTGGACGTGCATTGTCCTGTTGGAACAGCAAGTTCCCTTGCCGGTCTAGGAATGGTAGAAAGATGGGTTCGATGACGGTTTGGATGTACCGTGCACTAGTCAGTGTCCCCTCGACGATCACCAGTGGTGTACGGCCAGTGTAGGAGATCGCTCCCCACACCATGATGCCGGGTGTTGGCCCTGTGTGCCTCGGTCGTATGCAGTCCTGATTGTGGCGCTCACCTGCACGGCGCCAAACACGCATACGACCATCATTGGCACCAAGGCAGAAGCGACTCTCATCGCTGAAGACGACACGTCTCCATTCGTCCCTCCATTCACGCCTGTCGCGACACCACTGGAGGCGGGCTGCACGATGTTGGGGCGTGAGCGGAAGACGGCCTAACGGTGTGCGGGACCGTAGCCCAGCTTCATGGAGACGGTTGCGAATGGTCCTCGCCGATACCCCAGGAGCAACAGTGTCCCTAATTTGCTGGGAAGTGGCGGTGCGGTCCCCTACGGCACTGCGTAGGATCCTACGGTCTTGGCGTGCATCCGTGCGTCGCTGCGGTCCGGTCCCAGGTCGACGGGCACGTGCACCTTCCGCCGACCACTGGCGACAACATCGATGTACTGTGGAGACCTCACGCCCCACGTGTTGAGCAATTCGGCGGTACGTCCACCCGGCCTCCCGCATGCCCACTATACGCCCTCGCTCAAAGTCCGTCAGCTGCACATACGGTTCACGTCCACGCTGTCGCGGCATGCTACCAGTGTTAAAGACTGCGATGGAGCTCCGTATGCCACGGCAAACTGGCTGACACTGACGGCGGCGGTGCACAAATGCTGCGCAGCTAGCGCCATTCGACGGCCAACGCCGCGGTTCCTGGTGTGTCCGCTGTGCCGTGCGTGTGATCATTGCTTGTACAGCCCTCTCGCAGTGTCCGGAGCAAGTATGGTGGGTCTGACACACCGGTGTCAATGTGTTCTTTTTTCTATTTCCAGGAGTGTATGATGCATTCTTAAGATTTCATTCACATAGTGTATTCATCTAACTTCACTAACAAAAAAGTTTCCCACATGTCAAAATTCGGTACTGTCGTGAGAAAATGCATTTTCATAAACTGGTCGGCTATCGTCTTAATATTTTGTTGCTGCAGATAAACCTAAAATCGAAACATAATGTACCTCTTCCAGAACACAATGATGCAATTTCCATATTTGTAAAGTAATTAGTTTGCCTGTTCGGGAGAGCAGAATGATATGTAAGGTTACACACGTGTTCCGTGCGGGACATGACAAGTCTGTTACGCGCCTCCACGTGCTTCTGCCGAAGTATCAAACCTAAAGTATTTTTGGACAGATTACAGATGTCATGAAGGCGGAACTGTCGTTCTAACAGGAGGCGGATTGTGTTGTCAGTAGAGAAGCAGTCACAGCAGAACAGGTTTGTCAGGAGAACTCTGTGATTTAGAACGTGGACTAGTCATTGGCAGCGGCATGCGCCGAGCCTGCGGGACCGTAGCCATGACAGAGGAGCGAGCCTCGACTCGCGGTGCCCGGTCAGCCGGTGGAGCCGCACCGACGTCCATCGTACCTCGCCATTGCCCGAGTCCGTCCGAGCGGCCAGCGGCTCGGCTGCTCGTTAAGTCGCGCGCCCGCCAAGCACTACACTCTTGTGGGCGCAAAACGAAATTTCCGTGGTCCGTTTTCAAGCGGTTTTTTTTTTTTTTTTTTTTTTTTTTTTTTTTTTTTTTTTTTTCACACACCGCCGTCGGGCTGGTTGCCAGCTCAGCCCCTGTTAATACACGACGTTCTGACTCCGTAACTTGCAGCGCGACCTGCAGAGGGTTTTCGCGTAGGCCGGATCACAGTACAGAGGTATTGAAAATCAGCAAGAGAGGTCGCTCATACTACGAACCTTTTCCTGTATACGCCAATGTCACGGACAACCAATCAAAAAGTGTACCCCCGCTGAGCTGGTTTTTAGGACCGTGTCCGCGATGATCACGGCTGTGCAAGACTTCCTATGTCCTGCACTTCCCTAAACCCAACAAAGCCCCTCTGACACCTCTTCCCATCTGCCTCACCTTCGTATTTAGTAAGGTCTCCGAGTACATCCTCTCCCACCATATCCATCACCACCTTAACCAGCACCACCTCTTTCACTTTACCCAGTGTAGCTTCTGGCCCTCCTTCTCAGCCTACGACCAGCTCTTTCACCTTACCAATTTCCTGTCCTCCAAATAACTCCCGTCGCTCTGCAATCTTTGTTTCTCTCGACCTCCAGAAAGCCTACAACCATGTCTGGCATCCCGGGCTCCTCTTCAATCTCCAGATCTATGCTCTCCCCATCAGTTTCATCTGTCTCGCTGCTTCCTTCCTCTCCCATCGTCCCTCCTATGTCACTATCCACAATTCCAACTCCCGTACCTTCCATCCCAACGGCAGCGTGCCCCGAGGCTCCATCCTTTCCCCTCTCCTCTATCTCCTGTATACTGCCGATATGCCCATACCTTCCCGCCTGTTCATCTTCTCCAATTTTCTGATGACACTGCCTTCCTGGCTCTTTATCCTACCCTTCAACGATCGCAACATACCCTCCAAACCCACCTCGACCAGTTCACTGCCTGGTGCAACCAGTGGTTCCTTTGCATAAATCCTTCCAAGACCCAGGCAATCATCACAGGTCATACCACCCACTCCTTCCAACTCCATGATTTGTACCTCAACATTTATGGTCGTCCTCTCCACCTCACTCCTACCCTGAAATACCTTGGCGTCACCCTCGGCCATCACCTAACCTCTACACCCCATCTCCTTATGAACCAACACAAAACCCATAATAGAATCCGCCTCCTGAAACTCCTGTCTGGCCACACGTGGGGCTGCATCCTTCCACCATCCTTCACTCCTAAAAATCCTTCAGCTGCCCCATCCTTTGTTATGCCAGCGTCGCCTGGATTTCTGCCCCTCCCAGATTCTATGAAGCCCTCCAGACCTTGAATGCCATGCAGTCCGCCTCACCTTCCATATCTGCCTCCCATCCCCCGTGCAGATCCTCTATGACCTCATCGCCTTTTCCCATCTTTTCCTCGAACATATCCGCACCCTGTACATCATCTGCCGACTCGATCCACCTCCTGGTGTCTTCTATCCTCTCTACCCCAAGCCCATTGTCGCGCCTTTATCATTGTGTCTCTCCATCTCCACACTCTCCAACTCCTCTCTCAACGCAACTTCCAGCACCTACCCCTCCCACATGATGAGCTTCACCCTGGTCTCTACCTCTTCTAGCAACTTTAACCCTTCCTACTCCTCAGGGCTCCCTCTCGCCTCCTTTTCCCTTCTCCTGAGTGCTTTCCCTCCCTCCTACACTCCCCTCTCTTTCCCGTGCCTCCCCTCTGCGTCTCTGTACTCCCTCATGACTTACCTTCCCCCTCCATCTCTCATCCCGCCTGTCTCCTGTTCTCCCTTTTTCCTTTTCCTCCCACCCCCTCCAGACCCCTTCCCCTACTGTACCTCGCTCTCCTTTTTCCCTCCTCTCAGGCCTCCTGCCCCTTGGCAGGTCCCTCCTAACAGCTTTTATTCTTCAACGTGTGTGCTTCGTCTTTTACAGTGGTTTTAAAGTTTCTTCCTTCTGATGTGTTTTAATACTGTCGCCAACTTTTATCTTGTGCATGTGACTTCAGTGTATTTTACGTGTTCCACGAATCACCAACTGTGTTTTTAAATCTATGTTGCCTTTTTTTTAACTGTCCTACAATGAACGTCTCGGTGTCAGTGTTTATTTTAACCCCCATTAACCCCCTATGGGGCAGCGGAATGAAATCATAATAAAGAAGAAAAAATCACGACAAATGATGCAGCCAGCTGAGAAAAGAAGCCTGCTGCGGATCGAATGCTGCCAACGGTAAGCCGTCGTCGTCGGTAAGGAACCTCGGAACCTGCTCGCGAGCCTGTTGGTATTCTGTAGAAAGCATCAACTCCTACAGACTGCAACTTGAGTGTCAACCTGTTCCAATGTGCTCCGCTCAAGAAGAGCGATGCCTTAAACATTTGATAGTCAAACTGATGCAGAACGAACCCTGGCTGTGAAAGTTTTCCTTTTGTTGGCATTACAAGAACCTGCGTTTAGTTGTGAACTTATTTCCCTGTAGGAAATAGTTACAAAGTTGGTCACTTGTTGTAGCGACCAACGAAGACAATTTCTGTTGAATTAAGTGTCCTTAAATATAAAACTACATTCTCGTGTCTATCTTGTAGAAGTGTTCAGACTGCAGGATACTTCAACCTCGCCCACTATTTACCGACTCTGTTGTACCTCAGCTCTTATAATATACAAGTTTAGCGCCTGCTGGTTCGCTCGTGTTAACTGTATGGTCAATATTTTTTCCTTCAATCGAATTTTTATGTTGTTCACTAATTGCAATATCTTCTAAACATTACACGTTAATTAAGGCAATAGGAGCATGGGTCTCTTCCGAATATGTTGACCAAAAAAACTGTTCTGGTAGCTGGAGAGCCAAAGGTCTTTTTTGATCCTGCCTTTTGAGTTATTGTAGTGATGCTTCCATAGGACCTTTCATCCCCTAACGCTCATTTCTCTCGAAGTCAAATAAAAATTTTCATAGATTTTGCTTTAAAAATGCTTTAATATAACGTAATATTTTCATAAAGAACTTCACCGTCTTAGGGGCAGAAGATCCAAAATGCTGAAACATGGATTTTTTATATCTAAGAGAGAAGTCAAATACCAGTTGTAAGAGGTCTATGACTAAGGAATTTATTCCTAGCGCACTCGAGCAGATGTAAGTTCGAAGAATTGCTCACGCGCTGCCTGCAATATGTAAGCTACAATAGAATCTCAGACCAGAGAGCAGTGTCGGCAGCACTAGTAGTAGTAGTAGCTCGTAATCAGGCGCTTTGGTCAGGTCGCTTGTAGAGAGCAGTTGTCGAGTTATATAGCTCACAGAGAGCACTTGTGTCCTGAAGTTCGGACAATGGAGTCCAGTAGTGGTGTTTTGTAGCTCGAGAAGAGCAGTAGAGTTATGGAATTACCAAGGCCGGTCGTGGAGAATGATGGCGGTGCCCGAGCAATGTAGGATAAGGTAAAAGCAAAATATTATTTTTCTTTATTGCCGCGAGCATCTGTTAATTGCTACAACTTATTTTTGTACTATTGTGATACCAAAGTCCCATGTAAATGTTAACAAAAAATCTTTCAATAATAATCTTTCTTATTAAGATAACTTCTGACAGTCATTCATCTGAATTTAAAGTTTTTACTAATTTCTTCTATCCATAGTCATGCCGATTATCGTAAAGAAAATCAGTTGCTTTTGAAAGGTGGCTACACTGAGCCACAGCGCCAGAGATCGCGCTAGAGAGTATTGTTCCGCCGCCTCCACTGTAAAGATGGGCATACTGAAACACACAACTGTTTCGAAACAAATGAAACAGTACAATGCAATGTCTCGAAACGCTGTTTCGAAACAGTGAAACAGTTTGTGTTTTGTAATAGTATAGGCCTTCACATTATATCATCTTGAGTGTCTACTGTAAAAATATTGTCATAAAAAAACAAATGAGGTGCGAGACCGCCAATCATATCGCAGAAAGTGTGAAACTTTCACTTAGGCGTCTTTGCAGTTCCATATTTCCTGTAGCAAATGCGCTGCTTTCGTGTCATGTGACTTTCATACTTTGCAATTGGCCGAGGTCAGACTAAATATGTTTGACATAACAGATTTTGCCAAACTCGTTTCCCTGTATTCTAGTGCATAATTTTGATAGGTTTTATGAGTGATAATCTGTATGTGCTCTTGAAAAGGCATATCATGAGATATAATTTATTGAGATAACATTCTGGGAAGCGAGGCACTGAATTAACATTTATGAGGGTGCCACTCACACTTCTACTACTCACAGTTAAATTTTCCGTTGTTTGTCACACAGAGCAGGATGCAAAGTGACTGATGGACCCAGATCAAAAAATTCCCCTGACAGACTTGAGGATATAGCACAATGGTCAAGTATGGCAGTTTCTCACCAAACATTCATAAGTTAGCTGCATACATCTCATAGTAAGTACACTTGATAGACTTGGAAAACATTTCAAGGTAACTGAAATGCAGATAGGTATGTTTCTTTGAAGTATAAAATCCAGACTAAAATTTAAACCAATTCATACAGTGTAATGCCTTTGTGATACCTATATCATGGCAGATCTGCCTCTACACCACATAGTTCTTGCTAAAGAAGTTTGTTTGGGGTACAGGTACATGGAGTTCCTCAAGTACTCACAGCAAGCAGATGTATTACCATTTTATTATAAACTACCCCAGGATATCAGAGATGAAGTTATGTCGCTGTTGAAATGCAATTTTTATCACTGTATCTGAATGACAAAAACAAAAGTATCGAAGTACCATTGTTGATTTGCCTGAGAATTATTTATCATACACAAGTATTAAGATGTCTATAGTGTCATAACCAAATACAGGACATTTACAAAAACAAACACACAAATATATACATACACAAATCAGATAATTATTCTCAACATATAAATGAATACATAACATATTCAAAATAAAATTAAACTCACTGAATGGTGGGCAAAAACGTGTCTTCTATGTGCAACAAACATGAGAGAAATGTTCTTATAAGATAGCTACATGCACAATTTAGTGCCGGCCGCGGTGGTCTCGCCGTTCTAGGCGCGCAGTCCGGAACCGTGCGACTGCTACGGTCACAGGTTCGAATCCTGCCTCGGGCATGGATGTGTGTGATGTCCTTAGGTTAGTTAGGTTTAAGTAGTTCTAAGTTCTAGGGGACTAATGACCACAGTAGTTGAGTCCCATAGTGCTCAGAGCCACAATTTAGTGGACTAAACAAAATACAATCAAATATAAATTCAGTGCCACGGTCCAGAGAAGAACAAAATCAACTGAAATTTTACTGTTTCATTTGTGAGTAGATCTGCTGTAACTACTCTAAGTTGTAGTTTAGAAATATCATTTTTGATACTTTTTCACTTGAAAGACAGGATCGTCTGTCTGTTATTGTTTGCCCCTGCTTTGAAAATATGCGCTCACATGGAACAGAGGTGGTCATAATACAAAGACGTCATTTCATTATTTCAAACAGTGTAGGAAACAACGCATGATTTTCTTTCCACCACAGCAATGGACCTTGTGATCTGTGTATCAGTGGCATCTTCATATATTTATCAAGCTCGACTATACTTGCAGCACGTGGATTGTCTACACTTTGGATCAGGCCACCTACAGCTTGGTCAAAATCTTGCCAAATGTTGCCACTGCTAGAGGTGAATGTGCTCACCACAACTGGTTTGGCTGGTGGTGGATTTTCTGTAGAACACCGAGTGGGTTTCTGTCGTATTGCACAGCATTTGTTAATTATGGCATCTTTTTTTTCTTTTAATCGATGCCCAGTTTTTGGAAAACCATGCTCCCTGAAGCGAGGATCCAATAATGTTACTTCACAAGCAACTGCTTTATCTGCAAACTTTTGAACGAGGTGGGTACAGATTCCGTCTTCAAGTTTATCAATTACTGTATTAGTGGCTTCATTGCTGTGATCTGAGTTTTTCAGTCTCAGACAATGATTTTGTAAACCTTTGCTCAATAAGACAACTTTTGACAAGGTTACATTTCTTTCACTGCTAATTTCTCTTGTGACTTGTTCAGAAGGAGATAGTATCTCACAAGATTTTTCAGTAACTGACCAGTCTTCATTGGACAGTTTTGTTTGTGAATCCACACTGAGGATGGCGAGGGTGCTTTGCAAAGGCTCTTTGATTTTCAAAAGCCTGTCAAATAGTTCACACATGGAATTCCATCTCGTAGGGCAATCTGGTTTCGGTGTTAAGATAGGGAAGCCCATTTGCTTCTGAATATTGTATAATTTCTCAAGTGCTTGAGGACTTCTTATGAAAAATTTCACTATTGACTTCACTTTTGCCCTTGTGTCTGTAATTGGATCAAGGCTTGCTTGCACAATTAAATTCAGTGTATGTGCAAAACAAGGTGCATGCCAGCATTTGCACATCATCACTGCCTTCACCATATTAGGTGTATTATCTGTAGTGCAGGCTACAATTTTATTGGTAATACCCCAAGATGAAGTCACATTTTGTAATTCACTGGAAATGTTTTCTGCTGGATGCTTGTCATGGAATTTAAAACTAGATAACAAATATGACTTCAGATTGCAGTTTTAATCAATGAAGTGAGCAGCCACTGCAATATAATTCTCATTTTTGACAGATATACATCCATCAGTTGTAATGCAGATGTAGGATGCAGCTTGCACTGCAGATCTTACTCGCACTAGCGTGCTGTCGAACACTTGAGAGAGTAAACTGTGGGAGAGTGTTTGTCTACTGGGAGGTACATAGTTTTCTTTTAATAAATAAGTCATTTTTCTAAACTCTACACTCTCAACTACATTAAATGAAGGTATTCTTTAAGAACAAGTCTTAAAATCTGTTCGTCTATTTTGGCTCGTTTGGATGAAGGCACTGGTCTTGATGCAAATCCAGTAATTTTTGTTTGTCTACCACACCTACCCAAAACTGAACTGGTGGAAGTGCTGGGTATTTCTTGCACAGATTGTTCATCCTGACGTTACAGGCACTGAATTGGCAGATTCCTGAACAGTTGCTGTGGAAACTGAACTTGCTTTGTCACTGCCCAGATTCATAAAAAGTGATTTCGAACGAGTTTCACTTAAATTAATTGTTGGATGCTTATGTCGCAAGCGTCTGTTTAATGAAGAAGTTGAACTACGTTTAAACGACAACTCTGCCGAGCACGAGTTACATTTAATTTTCTCAGGATTTATCTTCATAAAATAATCCCACACTGGGTTTTGTAATACCATAGCTGAAGACAGAAGAACCAACACGAACGGTACTGGAGGCGGGAACAAACTGCAGAAGCAACGGATACGCTACTGGGATTCCCACATTTCGTTACTATGGATAATGTATACCCGGCCTGCTAATTTCCATGCACACAAAAGAAATCCTTGTGGAGAATAGGCACATTGACTATAGACTCATGAATAAAGCCACATAATTCGAAAAAATAAAAAATATAAGAGAAACAAATTTTTGGCCCTCAAGGTGTTTCAAATCATTACTAGAAATCCACCATGCTTCCCAGCCCTTCTCGTACACCATTACATCATCAATGATCCGTCAATCACATTGCTTGAAAGTACATCCAATTTGCTTATATGTCTAAAACCTGCCACTCTACGCCTTTTTTAATTCAAAATGTTGTAGGTTTACTTGCGTTTTTTAATATGATTACTGTACATGAACAGAGAAGCATATGTTATAGGAGATGTGTAATGTAACTGAATGTTTTTCACACTTTTATTATTTGGAATGCGAATAGTGTGCTTTATTTTATTGTCTGTTAGTGTTTATAAAGCATATATTACGCCATTTCGGAATAGAGCAGTGAATTAGAAACGAAGCTTTATTTTCGGAAACCTTAAGCTACATGCTCTTGTGTGTCAAAAAGATTTCGACACTCTTGAAAGAGTTTGATGAAGCAGTATATTAAACGTATTTCCGTATTTGTGCCGTGCCCGAATCTCGTCCGAGACAAAGCGAAATGAAACATCACTGTTTCGATACAATTAGTCCGTTCCAAGCACAAGTGGACTGAAACAGCGTTATTTTGAAACAACGATACAGTTTCTGTGACTGGCTCGAGATCGAATCTGGTCCCGTTATCCGACACAGAGCGGAATGAAACACCACTGCTTCGAAACAGTGAAACATAGCAGTTTCGAAACACTGAAACAGTTCCACGTATCGATACACTGCACCGAAACATAGAAACATTGGCCAAGTCTACTCCACTGGCAGTGCTTATTGAGAAGTTGCGGTGGGCAGTGCTTGCTGAGATGTTGTAGTAGGAAGTGCTTGTTCCATGTTTTATGCAGTTGTTTGATGGGCTATACAGCAGATGTTGTTCCAATGGAGATATTGTAATGATTAGAGGGCTTTTCGTCAATATATATGAAGGTAACAAAACTCGCTTTTTTTCTCATTATTTCAATGTCTTGAATAATGCGTCATTACAGGTTCAGTCAACAAAGCATCTGGCTTATGTTCTTGGATTAGAGTGTAAATCTGGTTTTCTTGCGTAATTATGGTATTTCTATTTTCTTTATTTACTTCAGTATAAATGATATTTAAAATTTCTTGTGTTATTGAAGAAGAACCGTGCCAGATGTGTACGTTGAGTCATACTTCCACACACAGAACAGTTACACTTGTGCTTTGGTTTCGTAGGTTTTATAGTTGCTGGGGACTTAATTAATTAATTGTGTTAACGGAAATTTTCTTTCATTGTTTGTTGTTATTCTATGCAGTCAGATTGCGTACAAAAACTAGTCAGGGCCAACCGTTTACGAGACTTCGTTATCGGACATACAGCTACGAAAAATAAAAATTATTTTCATAATACATAATTAAGCCCCCATGCACGTGGCGACCGCTGCTTCGGATCGTCCCTTGGAATTCTTCTGATTGTAAAAATAGTAGACAGTAGTATTGTTGTAGTAATTTGTAGTTTAGTAATTGTAGTCTATATTGCATGTGTAGATTTGGTAATTGGCATTCTTCTAATGGTATTTTGCAAAATTTAATTTTAGTTATCTTGTCTACAGGTTTGACAATTTAGTGCAATTATTTCAATTGTTCGTTAATCGTGTTTGAAGGAAACATTTCGTGTGAATGGTATTGTTGGAGATAAAGAGTCATTGTGCGTAATTTTCGTACAGTGACGAGTTTTGTATGTTTTGTAAATGATTACGCGATCGATGAAAAAGGGAAAAATGATGGATAGTCAGAATGACGAAATTGTTGACATGGCGAACTCGCCAACACAGGAGAACAGTATGATGAATAATGAAGTGGAAAACAATTTAATAAGTCGGGGAAAATAGTCCGGAACCATTTCAAAATTTTTCTCAATCAGAAAATTCACAGAATACGAGATTAACGATAGAAGATTCTGAAATAGTATCGAACACAGATAGCTTTACAGCTATGACGAAAGAAGTTGGTTTTGCGGGAAATGTTAGGGGCGAAAAGAATTTCGAACAAGTTAATATGGAGCAGTTGATGAGTGCAATATTAAATTTGGGATCTGAATTAAAAACAAATAGGGAAACAATGGAAACACGGTTAGACTCACTGGGATCACAGTTACGATCTGAAATTAAAACAGAGATAGGAACAATTAAAATTGATATGGGAACTTTGGGATCTGAATTAAAAACTGATATGGGAACACTGGAAACACGGTTAGATTCACGAATAGGGACATGTTTCAAAAATATGAAAGATGAATTAAAGAAAGAAATCAGAGAAGAAGTACAACCGATTTTGAATTCTCACAATAATAGATTAATTGCAGTAGAGATTAGACAAAGGGAACAGGATAGAGAACGGGAAGAAAGAGATCGCGTGATAGTAAAAAAATTTTCAGAGTTAAATTTACAACGCGCACACGATAAGGAAGAAATATTTGAGAGAATCGAGGAATCCGTACCAAATGACAGATTAAATAACCTAACACAACAGTATGAACAGTTAACTACTAAATGTGTTAATACTGAAACCCGAGTCGCGACGCTTACGGAAGACGTAAATAAACAGAAAGCAAAAATAGGTGACTTATCGGAAAGAGTTGAGGAGATTTCAGATAAATTGACAAATCTTAGTTTACATGGGGACAGAGATTCAGATGATACAGCTCCATTGCCATTGCAGAAACCGAAGAGTACCAGAACATAAATAAACATGTTGAAAATCAGGGAAAATTTAATGAACGCGTTAAAAGGGAAGTTGAGGCATTACGAAAGCAAGTCAAACAAATTGAGGGGGAAATCGTAGGAAAAGACAGTAGAAGAAACTTAGAATCACAGATAGCAGAAGGGTTTGAAGAAAGTAATTTATTTCATTTACGAGAAGCAACAAGAGAGCGCCAGGCGCGCGAACTTGACAATAATCGTCATTGTGACTGGGACAGACGCGGTAGGTCTTTGTCGCCACGAGGCGAAAACTTTGACTATAAACACTTTTTGACTGTTCGGAAATTTAAGATCTTCCGCAATTCTAAGAATGACATACATCCATGTGCATGGTTAGATCAATTTATGTACGCACTTCCACCAAGTTGGCCACTAAGTCACAAACTGGAATTTATATGTGGATATTTAGAAAACGAACCGGCGACGCGCATGCGTGCACTCATTAGAGATTGTAATAATCTGAATGATTTTTATCATGCATTTCTATCGGCATATTGGTCCGAAAACACACAAGACAGAGTCAAACATAGTCTGATTATGCAGCGTAATTTTAAACAGTCTGAGTTCCGCACGCCGGCAGAATACTTTGAAGACATGATTCGAAAGAATCAGTTCTTGTCCAACCCTTATAGCCCGACTGAATTAATTCGCATTTGTTTAACTAAGCTGCCACAATCCATAAGACAAATTGCTTTAGCTGGAAGATGTAAAGACGACATTGAGACTTTTAAGACTTTGCTACAAGAACTTGAGTATGACAACGACGACGGGACTTCTTGTAATTTTTTCAGTAACAGTAATTACAATAGGTTTTCAGAGAAAAGGGATAGTGATCGGAACGGGCGTTATATGGGTAATTTTGAGAATGACAGACGTAACAGACAGGACAATAGATACCAGCCTTATGACAATAACAGACGTTCTAATAGAAATTACACAGACAATTATAATAACGGGAATTCGTACCGGAATGATCAATCATACGGAAACAGTAATCGGTATCATCAAGACAGAAATTATTCATACAGTAATAGAAATTCTTACTACAGAAATAACCAGGGTAGTAGGTGTAACAGTAATTTCAGAAGTGACAGTCGAAATTACACAAGAAGTAGTTATGCAGACAGACAGGAAAACAGAAATTTTAATAACAGACACAACCAAGAATTTGCATCTAACAGACAGGAAGGACCTAATTGGCATCCTCCACGTGACAGAACTTCAGAGAGACAAGTGCAAATAGTAGAAATTGATCCGCGAAATGACGCGAATAATCAAAGACGTGACGCAAACAATCGACAATGACTTGCAGCTTCGGCTTCTGGCAGCAATATAGACGGTTCAGAAAGTAATGACACTACGACTTTACACTACGTACGCCTGGAAGACATGAGAGACATTTTGCTAGACGAAAAGGAAAATAATGTAGACGCATTTTTACATCCTGTTATTGAAGTATGTGTGGGTAAGAATAAGTTCTCTGCAGTTTTAGATTCTGGGAGCCCATTGAACGTCATTAGTGAATCAGTTTTTCGTATATGTGAAAGAACAATTGCCTGTCCTGTCATACCTATTTCTAAAACTACAATTCGAGGAGCGATTTCTGGAAAAAGTGTGGAAGTTAAACAACAGACCAACCTAAATTTCATTTGTCAAGGATACGATTTTTCTGCTAATTTTATTATTGTTCCATTACTCAGTACACAGATTATATTAGGTATGGAGTTTCTTAACATACATGAGGCAATTTTGAACTTTAAAGAAGGAAGTGTGAATTTGACTGTTGCCGGAATGCCGAAATGTTTGAAATTTTTCGAGTGTTTAACAAGATCTGTATCAGATACAAAATGTTTAAGGTTTCTTACTTCTGATGTTTTCGTTGAGCATTATGACGACAGTGTGTTTATTCATGACAACGACAATAGATACAGAGACGCGATGGATGATATAATTAATAGCGAAGAATTAATTAATGAAAAAGTTAAGAAAGCTGAAGTGCCAGATGACGTTGCAAGAGAAGAACTGCACCAAATTTTGACTTCACATGCTACAGTATTTAGTCATCACACAGGAACTATACAAGGCTTACAATATTTATTTAAAGTAAAAGAACACACACCATTTCGGGGGAAAACGTACGCTATTCCTTTGGCTTACAGAGACAAGGTTAAGAGTGAACTTCAACACATGTTAGATCAAGGCATTATTGAGCCAGCAGTCAGTCCTTATACCAGCCCATTACACGTCGTTCTTAAAAAGGATGGGTTAATTCGTTTGGTTCTGGATTCCAGACAGATAAATAATATTATTATTCCTGAAACTGACCGTCCACAAAATTTAGATGAACTTCTTCAACATTTCCATGGAATTAAAGTTTTATCCACGATTGATATGCGCGCAAGTTTTTGGCAAATAGAACTCCACCCTGATTGTAGAAAATACACTGCCTTTTTAGCCTTTGGTAACTGTTACCATTTTCGGAAATTACCGTTTGGACTTACTGTATCTTCAGCAGCATTCATTCGTAGCTTAAATGAAATTTTACCTGTTTATCTTCGTGACAATATTACTTCATATGATGACGATATTCTTATTGCTAAACGTTCTTGGAGTGAGCACAACAAAATTTTGGATTCATTATTACGTATCTTTGCAAGAGTTGGCATTACTGTGAACTTGGAAAAATCAGAATTTGGTCGTTCTCAGGTGAAATTTCTCGGTCACATTATTTCTACAGAAGGTATTCTTCCTGATCCAGAGCAACTAGACGCAATTCGTAATTATGCTGTTCCTACTACAAAACGTGATGTTCGTAGTTTCCTTGGTGTCTGTAATTTTCTTAGACGGTTTGTTAGATTGGACAATTTGGCCACACCTCGTTTATGTGAACTATCTGGAAATAATTCTAATTGGTGTTGGGATGAGGAAGCTCAGTCAGAATTTGAACAACTTCGTGATGCTTTAGTTGCTGCTCCACTTCTTTCACATCCGGATTTATCTAAAGATTTTTGTTTGGCGACGGATTCATCATACAAAGGCCTAGGTGCACATTTATTTCAAGAGATAGAAGAAAACGGCGTTGTAGTACAGAAGACTATTGCATTTGGAAGTCGTGTTCTCTCTAAATCCGAAAAGAATTATTCGATTACGGAACTTGAAGCTTTGGCTGTTGTTTGGGCTTTCACAAAATTTCGTATATTTTTGTTTGGCAGACATACTAAGGTTTACACCGATCATCGAGCTCTGGAATTTCTTATGTCGACAAAATTAACTCATGGCAGATTGTCACGATGGGCGTTGTATCTACAGGAATTTGATTTTAGTATTGTTTATATACAGGGTTCTTCAAATATTGTTGCTGATGCTTTATCACGTGCACCTATGGGTTTGAAACAAAGTGCTGAAGAGGACTGCAAAGAAAACCATTATTGTTTGATGTATATTCAAGGTGTTGCGTTTGAGAATTTTATTTCGTCTTCGCTCCAGGACATCGCTGAGGAGCAAAATAAGGATCCAATCTGGAAGGACATTAAGGAGAAGTGGAGGAGAAAAGAAAGCGTAGCGATCAGACAGTATTATTTAGTTCGCAATGATGTTCTTTTTAAACGAAAATCGGTTGACAACTCTGTTTGGTTAGTTTGTATTCCTGATGAGTGGGTTAATAAACTGATTTGGTATACGCATTTCAGTTATGCACACTTTGGTCCCAGAAAATGCTTTCATAAATTACGAGAAAATTGCTACTTCAGTAATATGGGAAAACGTATTCGATTTGTTCTTGCCAAACGCAAATTATGTCAAAAGGCTAAGCCGCCAACTATTTCTCACAGAGCACCGTTGTTTCCGTTCATTCCATCGAAATTAAAGGAGATGGCTGCAGTCGATTTGTTCGGTCCAGTGGTTCGTTCTACTAATGGTTTTGCGTACATTTTCGTAGCAGTGGAATTGACATCAAAATATGTGTGTTTTACACCTTTACGCAAAGCAACAGCTCGTTCGGTATCTAATGCTTTCATCAAACATTTTCTTAAAGAAGTGGGTCATGTTGATAAGGTTATATCAGATAATGGATCACAGTTTCGCTCTAAAATTTGGCTTCGTACTCTACGGCGTCGTAAGATTAAACCAATTTTCATTTCACTTTTTCACCCTCAATCTAACGCTTCAGAGAGATGGATGAAGGAAATAAATAAATTGTGTCGTCTTTATTGTCATCAGAATCACAGAACGTGGGATCAGTATCTTCATATTTTTCAAAACTTTCTGAATGAACTCCCTAATGATTCAACTTCTTTACCGCCCATACTGATATTAAAAAAACAAAGCACCGACAAATCGCATTTCTGAAATCGTTCCTTTTCCGCCTTCACGAAAACTGCGGCATTCTGAAGTTGTCAACCTGGCTCTGCAAAATATTGCATCTGCGGCTGCTAGAAGAGAGAAATCAGCTAAACGTCCTGGTCGTGTAAAAATCTTGTTAGTTGGCCAAAAGGTGTTAATTAAGTCTCATCGTTTGTCTCACAAAGGAAAGGGCTTGTGTCGCAAATTTTTTCTGCTTTATAACGGTCCATATAGGATTCGCAAAATTATTCATGATAACACTGTTGAAGTAGAAACTCTTAAATCTCGACGCTCTAAGGGAATACATCATATATCGAACGTAAAAATTTTTGTGGAATGACATACTTTTGAGAAACCAACAGTTATACGTAAACATGCGGAGAGTAAAAGGATACCGCGCCGTGTTCCGGCGGCGGCACAGACTCAAAGCAACAGTAAAGTCTGCGCGCCGCACGAGGCAGTCGTTGACCGCAAACAATTACTTCCTACGTCACGCGTTCCTACAGCTGATCGAGCGCTCAGTGTGAATGCACTGACAGCCGTAAACAAATATACAGTCTAATTTCTCGGATTAAATTCAGTATAAAGCTATAGTGACTTGATAAATTATGTTATTAACGTTCAGTATTTTTTCAGGATACGGTTGTATAAAATATTTAAGACCTTCAGGTAAATTCTGTGTGTGTTCGACGTTAAGAGGACTTGCTATCGAGAAAATTTCAGGAACAATATAATTTCGAAGAAGAAACTAATTCACTAAAAAGGTAACTATTAATTGAGTTTATTTTTCAGGTAACATATTTCCACTTAGGTACGTACTTTAGACGTAATTTGCTGCTTGCGATTACGTGATTCATACTTTGTGCTAAATTTCATGTTCTATGAATTTACTTGTGAAGCGACGTGCTTGCGTACGTTAACTGATTTTGACAATGATTGATTAATGAACAGGGTTGTTATTTGTATATATTATGCATCGCTTGGATGCTATGCTTTTTCGCTGATGTCATATTTTTTTATTATGTGCCAGCTGTGCTTATTTATTTAAACTATAATTGTCACCTGATTAATTGTGCTGATATGGTTATATGTAAGTTATACTTTGTGATTTATCTGCTTGCGCCTTCATGTTTACTTATTAAGATTACATTTGAACATTTATTTGCTTATGCTGATATGACGCTAATGACCTGTTTATTATGTAAGATATATATTTCCTGCTTTGCGTATGAATTGCATATTTACACATTTCTGTTTTGTTGTCATAACTACTCTTTAATTTGGTATATAGAAATGCTGATATACAGTGTACGAACATAGAGTTAGGTTACACTATGGTATTAATTATTGTTCGCTTGGCAGAGCCTCATTGTAGGAATTGTGCTGCATCCACTTGTTGACATTCTGTTCTCCACTGGTATATTTACTCGCTGTTGCATGTTTTGCTTACGCTCAGTGCTTTATATTTTAAGATAAGAAAATGAACTGCTATAATGCTATGAGCGACATTAGTACAAGAAACTTCATAGAAGTCACATGAGCTGGAGGTTTTATGAAGCTGTATAAATTTATGCTAATAGGAAGGAAGCTAACGACATGACATACCAACACTAGGTTTAGACCATTGACAGTTATTACACTGCATTCTTCGTGAGCAATTGAAATAGCAAGTGACACTTGACACAAAAAATACTCCACATGTTTGCTTCTGCCATGATCTTGAAGTGGTGTACACACTATGAAATATTACTATCATTCATACTACGTACTCGTACTTACTTACTGAGAGTTATTCGAACTAAAGGTTGTTACAGGTCATGTATGCATTTCTTTTGTTTAATGATGGACAAGGTAACCAAAATGTATCTTATAATTCATAATGAGTAGAAGATTTGGGTCAGATGGATTACACAGAGATTGTGTGCGGACACTGTGTCTTCGAATTGTACGGGATGATGAAGTTTGCATTAGGATTTTATCTGTACTTGTTCGAGGAGACTGACTATAGGAAAGAGTTCTTATGGAAGTAAAATGATATTGGTGCTAAGGTTTATATGTATCGACGTAAGAGGTATTATTGAAGTATTGAGATTATGTGAAGTTGATGATTATTGCAGTTTTGGTGGACAAGAGGTAAGGTAAATGCTATTGATGATAAGGTTTATATGTATCGACGTAAGAGGTATTATTGAACTATTGAGATTATCTGATGCTGATGATTATTGGAGTTTTGGTGGATAAGAGGTAAAGTAAGTGAGGAGCATATTTTTTTTGTTGGTTTATATGGAACAAGGAGGATGAAGATGGCAGACTAGAACACTCAAGTAGAAGGAAGATTGTCTACACACACACACTTTGTTAAATCACTAAGCAGTATATACTTTTTTTTTTAGAGCGAAGCATTTGCATATCTTGGCTCACTGACAGTTGTTCAGCAACCGTACATTTTGATCTGGTTTGGCAAACATTGGTCTTGACATGATGACTATGACGTTGACTAACTATTATTGACTGTTATACACTGCTGCCAGTACTACTTGATACACATGATGAACATAAAATTTTGACAGAATTGCATTTACACAGTTAACACTATTTAATTACACAGTAGCACTTAATGTGGATGAAAGACGAGTAAGTGTGTTTTGTGTGTTTTCCTTTCCCAATCCCAAATTGGTACCGACCTATCTCCTAAATATTATTTTACTTGTTTGTTGTGGCTTGCACTGACACTCATAAACATTATAGGTTTACTGATATTCGTGTATTTGTAATAGTAATATGACAATTATCTGATATCATTTGTGTGTTTATTATAATTTGTACGTTTAGAGTAAGAGCATCGATAATAATTTTGTAAAAGCAATTGTGTGTGCATTCAAAATGTTGTTCATACCTGCACTTGTTCAACATTGATGTGTGCCACTTAGAAATGTTTAATTACTGCTGATGAACGGTGTGATTAGTGATAGTGAATATTATGGACTGTTACCTGCACTTGTTCAACATAATGGGTGCCACATAGAAATGTTTAATTTCTGCTGATGAACTGTGTGATTAGTGATAGTGAATATTATGGACTGTTACTTGCACTTTTTCTACATGATTGGTGCCACTAGGACATGTTTAATTTCTGCTGATGAACTGTGTGATTAGTGACAGTGAATATTATGGACTGTTACTTGCACTTTTCTACATGATTGGTGCCACTAGGACATGTTACATTTCTGCTGATAAACTCTGATGAACAGTGTGATTAGTGATAGTGAATATTATGGACTGCGGTCTGCACCTGTTCAACATTGGTGGGTGCAACTGATGGAATTGCTTCTACTGAAATGATGTCACTTGTTGGTGTCTGCACCTGTTGAACATTGCTGGGCGCCACTAATGGACTGCTTCTACTGAGATAATGTCACTTGTTGGTGTCTGCACCTGTTCAACATTGCTGGGTGCCACTAATGGAACTGTTTCTGCTGAATGATGTCACTTGTTGGTGTCTGCACCTGTTCAACATTGCTGGGCGCCACTGATGGACTGCTTCTACTGAAATAATGTCACTTGTTGGTGTCTGCACCTGTTCAACATTGCTGGGTGCCACTGATGGACTGCTTCTACTGAAATAATGTCACTTGTTGGTGTCTGCACCTGTTCAACAATGCTGGGTGCCACTGATGGAATTGCTTCTACTGAAATGTCACTTGTTGGTCTCTGCACTTGTTCAACATTGCTGGGTGCCACTGATGAAACTGTTTCTACTGAAATAATGTCACTTCTTGGTGTCTGCACTTGTTCAACATTGCTGGGTGCCACTGATGGAACTGCTTCTATTGAAATGATGTCACTTGTTGGTGTCTGCACCTGTCAACGTTACTGGGTGCCACTGATGGAACTGCTTTTACTAAAATGATGTCACTTGTTGGTGTTTGCACCTGTTGACCATTGCTGGGTGCTACTGCTGGAACTGTCAACTACTTGTTTCTTGAACTATGGAAAGCATGTTATGTGAACATTTGTATAAACTGATTTTTGTGTATTGTGTAAACTATTATGTAAAGTCACATGTATGAAAGAATTTGTATTGCTTACTGTACTTTTTATATTAGGTTATTGAAAGGTCAGTGCAAAGCCAAAATTTTATCTAATTATGTGATATTTACGTATTAATATTATCTTTTATTTTTGTCTGTATTTTTGTGGACGAATTTGGTGGTATTTTCACCACCAATGCTGGCAAAAATACCATCAAATTCTAGCCCGTCGAGGAAGGGCATATGAAAGGTGGCTACACTGAGCCACAGCGCCAGAGATCGCGCTAGAGAGTATTGTTCAGCCGCCTCCACTGGCAGTGCTTATTGAGAAGTTGCGGTGGGCAGTGCTTGCTGAGATGTTGTAGTAGGAAGTGCTTGTTCCATGTTTTATGCAGTTGTTTGATGGGCTATACAGCAGATGTTGTTCCAATGGAGATATTGTAATGATTAGAGGGCTTTTCGTCAATATATATGAAGGTAACAAAACTCGCTTTTTTTCTCATTATTTCAATGTCTTGAATAATGCGTCATTACAGGTTCAGTCAACAAAGCATCTGGCTTGTGTTCTTGGATTAGAGTGTAAATCTGGTTTTCTTGCGTAATTATGGTATTTCTATTTTCTTTATTTACTTCAGTATAAATGATATTTAAAATTTCTTGTGTTATTGAAGAAGAACCGTGCCAGATGTGTACGTTGAGTCATACTTCCACACACAGAACAGTTACACTTGTGCTTTGGTTTCGTAGGTTTTATAGTTGCTGGGGACTTAATTAATTAATTGTGTTAACGGAAATTTTCTTTCATTGTTTGTTGTTATTCTATGCAGTCAGATTGCGTACAAAAACTAGTCAGGGCCAACCGTTTACGAGACTTCGTTATCGGACATACAGCTACGAAAAATAAAAATTATTTTCATTATACGTAATTAAGCCCCCATGCACTTTTCATACATAACAAAATCTAGTGGCCAGCATTGCACTGGGCTGTGCCAGAAAAATTTCTTACAGGAGCAGTATACGTGTTATCCGGCGACATCATTGAGATACGAATTTTCAGTTTATTCAGAATGATTTTTCAGGGGCATGACGCAGCGCTGCTGACGTCCAAATTTACCAGTTTGAAAGGTTACATTACCAGATTTCTTTTGAAAGGTTATATATAAGTCAAATTTTTATCGGGAGGTTAGTCACTTTTTTATTGCGAGGTTACGGAGTTTATCTGTTGGGAGGTTACACGGTTTTCACAGATGTACTTTAATAATGATTTACATTAAAAAACTTTCACTCACTATTTAGAGGTTGAATTTCCGAAAATGCTGAAGAACGTATTTTTTATTTTCTGACTGAAAACCCAATACTATTTCCGCCTTTCTAGCTTCGAAATTGCCTTAATATGACACATTTTCAAAAATCCTCTCATCCCATAGTTTCACTCCCGTAGAGGTGAAGTTTCGAACAATCCCTTACAAAACGATCCCTACAATATAAGATCAACACCCTCCCCAAATTTCAAGTTTGAATCTCTAGCGGTTTGAACTGGACGATGATGAGTCAGTCAGGACATTCCCTTTTATATACAGAGATTAGCTGATTACTGTAATGTCAGAAACGACATGTTTCCTTAAAACTCCTCCGTTCATTGTAATTGTTAAATCGCCATATAGTTAAGTGCTTGTGAAAAAGCGCTGTACCTTATGATGCAGTGAAAATAGTTAATTTCATTAAAGGCCAGCCTACCAATTGTCGAATTTTTGTAATACTGTATGAGGAAACAGCAAGTACTTAAGATTTTTACTGACAAAGAAGGAAGTTAGGAGGTTATGTCGCGATAGAATTGTGCTCATATTGTATGAAGCTTTTTTTCTCACCAGCTACACCTTTCCTAAGGCAAAGTCTGACATCAGGCTGTGTCGTACTTGGCAGACGTTTTCTTAAAAATTTATTACGACAAGGACCCAACACAAATCTTTGAAGTGTGCAAGACAGTATCGAGTCGTCTGTTAAGAAACGTAGGGTTTGGGTAATACTTTAAATTCCAATCAAATTGAGTGCTTACCTTTCACGATTTCCTAGTAGAAATTCATTGTACTGTGGACGAAAACGTCAAGAAAATAATTAAATAACCTTTTAAGGGACTTTGAACAACTTTCAAAGACTATCGCCACGTGTTCGCAATCTCTTCCAGTGACAAAAAGTTACAGAAAAGTTATAAATACTTATAACTGATAAGTTTCTGGTTAAGCATAAAGGCGGAGTTCCTAATACTACCTAATAATGCAGTAACAAAGAAGAAAAGTGAAAGATGTCTATTATAATGCAGGTAACTATATATGTTGCCAGTGGGAGTCAAAGATATTCAATGACTGAAGTAAAAATGAAGTGATATTTCTCATGGCATGTAGGCTGATCGATAGCTATCTGTGATTTTAGAAGAAAATAAGCACCACTTAATCGTCACAGGAAAGCAATTTCCTTCATGTATATGCATGGCTGATGGCCTTGGATAATCTGCATTGAAATCACATGGGATCAATTAGTTACTGAAATGATATTCAGAGCAAATCGATTAACTGGTGTTTATTTTATAAATATCTACACACAGAACGAAAGTCTTCGTCAAAAATGACATGAAACACAATGAACTTTCAAACTGTTTCAGTTACAATTACTGCACTTATTGTTGGGTCCATAAGCTACTGGGAAACATTGTGTAAAAGAGAGGTTATTTCCGAAGATCGCCACTGAATATACTTTTTTAATTCGTGTCTAGGGAATCATTAGTGACAAGGAAGGTAACAAAAAGTTTAACAGTTATAAACATGTGTGCATGGACCATAGACATTAACACATTTAAATATGGAAATAGACAAACGTTACAGTGATTAAATCACTTTCACCCATTACATCACTTCCACACTTTAGAGTGAGCATACAGCTGCAAGTAGCTGTACAGAAGTGAACAGTCATACACTGATAAGCCAAAACATTATAACCACCGCCCACCGCGAGGTTGGATGCCACCTGGTGATTTTGTGTGCAAGTGACCTGCTATAAAATGTACGTAAACATAGTAGAGCCGAATGGATATCACCTTAGTGAAGATATGGACTGCAACTGGGGAAATCCACTGAGATCAGCGACGTTAACAAAGGACTGATTATTACTACGCAAAGCCTGTGAACGAGTACCTCGAAATCAGCGAAGCTGGTCAAATGTTCATGTGCTACTGTAGTGAGCATCTACGGAAAGAGGTAGAAATACAGTGAAACTACCACTACGCGCCAAATGTTTGGACGTCCACGACTCTTCACAGAACATGGGGTTCGGAGGCTCGTCTGTTTTGTAAAGTGGGGTAGATGGTGGTCTGTGGCATTCCTGCCGAAAGAGCACATGCTGGTGCAGGTACAAGTGTTTCGGAGCATACCTTTCGTCATACATTTGAACATGCAACTTCGCAGCAGACCACCCCTCCTTGTTCTCATGTTGACCCAACGACATCGTCAATTATGATTGCAGTGGGCACGGGACCATCGCGATTCGATCGTCGGTCAATGGAAACTTGTCGGCTCTTCGTGACTCACATTTTTGCCACGCCAGGTCGATGTTCGTCTCCACAAACGCCGTCATCGAGGTGAACGGCGGCTCGAAACGTGCAGCGCGCCAGACGCAGGCTGGTGGGAGCAGTATTATGCTATGGAAGACATTCTCTTGGGATTGCATGGGATCTGTGGTAGTAATCGTAGATACGCTGACAGCCACGAACCAAATGGTTCAAATGGCTCTCAGCACTATGGGACTTAACATCTGAGGTCATCAGTCCCCTAGAACTTAGAACTGCTTAAACCTAACTAACCTAAGGACATCACACACATCCATGCTCGAGGCAGGATTCGAACCTGCGACCATAGCGGTCGCGCGGTTCCAGACTGAAGCGCCTAGAACCGCTCGGCCACACCGGCCGGCAGCTACGAACCATCTGCATCCCTTCACGGTTTATGTCTTCCTGACGGCGATGTCATCTTCCTGCAGTCCGTGTCTCGGAGCCGAAGCCGTACTACGGTGGACTGAGGAGGTTTATAGTGAACTAAGGTTGACGTCACGGTGGCCAAATTCGCCTGATCTAAATCCTATTTAACCCGTCTGGGTCGCCATCTGGCTCCATCACCGAGTACACAAATCAGAAACCCCTTATTTACGCGAATTACGTGACCTGTGCTTAGGCATCTAATTCCATATGCCTCCACAAACCTACCAACAAACTGTCGGATCCCTGATACGCATAACCAGTGATGTATATCGTTCCTAAGACGAACAAACAAGCTGTTAAGCAGATGGTCATAATGTTTTGGCTCATCGGTGTAAATACATTTAAAGGTAGACGAACTAACAAACATTAAGGGGCTCCGGAACGCCCTATACTTGCAATGTTAAAATAACGCTTATAAATTACATCTTTTCTCACAAAGTATTTGAGGTAGGAAGTTGAACTTTTTACAGATTATTTATTGGAATATGGGCTACAACTTAACACAGGGATTTTACAAAATTTTAGTTCAGTTATTAAAGATGATTTTTTTTCAATTGTAATGAAAATTCACAACATTTTTTTGCAATTTTTTATTTATATATTCAAAAATATACAGTTTTTTGGAAAAAGGCTGTGTTAAATTATGCAGAAGGTACTGTGTAACATTTACTGAAAGTTTGAAACAAATATGTTTGGAAGATCCTTAGAAAACATGTAATTAGTATGAGAAAATAAAAGTTTTGGGAATCGAGCGACAAAGATTGGATTAACTTTTTAGTGCACTCCAGGTCCATAGGATGGATTACCTTCATCCTCTGCAAACTCCTCCTCCAGCTTCCTCTTGTTCCTCCTCCTGTTTACTGTTGCTTGTATTTCTAGACTCTTTACAGCCCTGTCTGCAGCCCGAAGGCGTTCCTTGTCTAAAGCAAGCATCGCTCGTACCATGTTAGAACCTATCTTCATTCCCATATTTCTAAATACCTTTGACTTTCCAACATTTCTCCTTTTCTTAAAAGACTTCAGAGGATTTCTAATAACTTTACTTTTACTCATTATTATACTTCAACAAAACAGAGACTCAAGAAACAGAATTAATTACGAATATTTTCGAGATAACGACAGAGTAAATAAACATGAAACAATCGACAATCACACGAGCGATATATATTGAACCATCACAGGTTAGCCACAACACATACTTTATCTCACATCACTAAAATGTACCTGATGAACACGGACGTTAATAATAACACCATTTGACAGCAGTTTAACAGCGCCACGGTGGGTCACGCCCATGTAGAACACATTTCAAAAAAAATTTAAAAATAGTTGTAGTCTTCGGAATTGAATAAATTATATATCTATTAAAAGGTAATAGTCTGCAGATTCAGAAAACGCAAAAAAGTAAAAAATTGAACTTTTCATGATTTTGAGCCTTTCCGAAGCCCCTTAAATTAAATTGTTTTCAACCAAAACAGGATTACGTCCAAGCCATTGGAGTTCGTCAGCATTATATCTTCTTTGGTGCACGTACTTCATATGATTTGGCAGAAGTAAATATGTAACCCGTAGCAGGGACTTTACATGCACCACAATTACTAAGTGCACCGGACGAGTTAACGAGGAAGTCAGTGGTGACTTAAAGTTCATTGTAACAAAAACATTAAGTCCCGAATCTGAAGAGAATTTAAATGAGAAGTTAAAAATCATGACTTCAGCTGTATGACAACTCTAGCTTGACCGTAGGGTTTCTAAATGTCATACGATGTTAAGCTCTATTAAATTCCTAACACAGCAGCAATAATACTCGCCATTTTTAGCTGCCATCTCGGATCTCAAACAGTTATCAACTGGTCTCTCTCTCTCTCTCTCTCTCTCTCTCTCTCTCTCTCTCTCTCCAGAGTGGCATAGGCCTCACTCAACCACTCTCCAAAACAACAGAATGTCCTCCTTCCTCTCTCACTCTCCGAAAAATAATGTCCTCCTTCCTGTTCGCTTCCGTAGTCCACGTATCTCAATGAATATAACTGCCTCCAAAACAAGTGCCAGCCAACCAGGGCTCGTACAAAATTTTCCACAAGAGTCCCCTTTTCTCCTCTTATGAGTTACATCAGTTATTAGTGCCCAATGAGAGCTCTAGTCCTGGCGTTAGCCTATGAGACATATGCAGATTCTCGTTTCTCACCCTACCATCCCGAATACTTTTCAAAAGTTTGCCAACTCTCCCCACTGTTTAAGTAAACAGCTCTGGCTGCAATATGTTTGCTGGGGAGTGGGAGCAGTAAGTAAACAGCTCTGGCTTAAATATGTTTGCTGGGGAGTGTGACTTTCTACTCCATCAACAATTTGTCAACTTCCCCCTGGCGCCAGTATGTCACGTGGGGCTTGTGAATCGTTCATCAGTTTTGGAGCCGTCTTTCGGACTGGAGCCAGCAAGTCTACGTAGGGTGTGTCTTCACTGTTAAAACAGTGACGCATCGTCTGCGAGGCGCACCGCTGGAAAACGCCATGTCGAGTCCCTGCCTAGCTTGAAAAGCGACGCACTCAGCAGTCACTCTGTTGAACGCATCACTTGAGGGTCCACTAGGGACACATGGTGCTTCCTTGGTGCAAGGGTCGCGCGACATGTGTGTGAAATTCCGGCCATGAGAAGATTACCTCTTACGAATGAAAACTATTACTTCAATTACAACTCATTCGCTTGTCCTTTGACCTGTTGATAGGAGTATCAAACTGTCTTAACCAGATTAAAAGGACCTAATTGCGAGGCTGGTTGCAACTGTTCCCGCTCTGTTCACACTGAAATTACTGGTGCAAACCAATCTTAACTGACCTTTAATCACAGCTGGCAGGTGTCTCAGTCAAAGTGCATTTAGTGAGACACACGCCAGCATCTTCCCATGTTCTTCTCATTGATTTACTGTTTTGTCGTTTTGTGTCAGGTTGGATTTACATATTCGTTGGATTAGGGAGGAACTGAGGAGTGTAGACCCAGGGTATTCTATATTAAACGTTGTAAAAACCTAAAGGAAACAATGGCACACACTTCTTTCTGGCAGTTCGTGATATTTGCAAGTAATTAGCAAGTGGAAAAAAGCCAATGAACAATTCAGAATGGTTCAGTAACATTAAAGTGGCCACCGTCCATATTCGACCTCAACTTGCGATAACCACTCACAGACAGCAGGTGGTAGCACTAGAAATGGAGGGTGTATAAACCGTGTCGACGTGGAGCGAGATAGAGTGCGGTCGTTGCCGTAATGCGGAAATGGAGAGATTTATCTGACGTCCAAAAGGCACGATCATTATTTATGGGACCAAGGGTGGAAGCATTTCTGAAACGGCTAAGTTCGTAAATTGTTCGCGTGGCGCCATTGTTTCAAATATGCTGTACATAGCAAAATGGCGTAATCCAAAACTGGTGCCGAGGCAACGGTGCTGAACCACGGGCCATAGATGACAGGGGTGCATGACGGCTGCGGATGTCGTCCAGGCAGATAGACACACAACTGTTGAGCAACTTACCGGCCATATGTACCAAGGGACTACCAATAGTATCTCCTGAACAACCGTTCAGCAAATAATGCTGCGTGTGGGCCTCCACAGTAGGCGCCTCGTTCATGCACCAATGCTGACTTGTTCGTCGGCGAGGAAGACTGGAATTTGCAAGCCAGTACTGCAACTGGGCGTCAACTGATTGGTGACAGGTGGCCTTTTCAGATGAATCACGTTTTAGCGCTCTACCGGACAACTGGCCGTTGGCGTGTACGGCGTGAAGCCTCTGAAAGGGAACATCCTGCAACCAGTAGGGAGCTTTAAGGTCTGAGGAATGTTTTCATAGCATTGCCTGGGTGATCTCGTCATTTTGTAATGCACAACGGATCAACACAAGTACACATCTGTCCTTGGTACGGTGTCCACCCCTACATGCAGTTCGTTTTTCCTCAGCACGATGGCGTCCACTAGCAGGACAATGCAACATGTCAAGTAGCTCGCAGATTACGTACACGGTCCAAAGAGCACCAGGATCAATTTATCGTACTTTCTTGGTCACCAAACTCCCCAGATTTAAACCCAATCGAGAATCGGACTGTACGTGTAATGGATCCCAGGGCAGTCGGCATGGTTCCACGGGGTTGGGACACTTGTGAGGAGCCACAGTTGTGAGGAGCGACATTTGTGAGGAGATCCGGCCGAACAGGCAGCGACCGGTCTACAGGGACACCAAACAGATAGCGCACCGCAGTTCAGTTCTGCTGTGGACACCAAACATGTAGCGCACTGCAGTTCAGTACTGCTGTTGTGAAGATGGAATTCACCACAACGAAAGGGAAGCCTCTAGTGATTTATAACGGTTACCAGTATATAGTGGAATATACCGACAATGAAGGTATAAGTTATTGGCTGTGCGTAAACGTAAACAAGAAGTGTAAAGGAAGACTATCCACCAGAAACAACTTAGTTTTTTTGGCGAAGGCAGCCATACACGTATTCCGTACGTAGCGGCTAATGAAGTGCGAAAACACGTGGCAAACGCCAAAAGGCGTGCAAAAGAAACGGACACTTCAGTTTCCTCTCTTTACGCCGAAGAAGTAGGACCGCTGTTCAATCAAGGATACGACGTCGTCACATCACTGCCGACACACAGGAGTGCAAAACGATCGCTGCAACGCATCAGGCAAAAAAGCATGGGATCTACACAAGATCCGACCGATGCTGCAGGAATATTTCTGCAAGAAAATTATTTGCTAATGAATGATGGGAGCAAATTTTTACTTGCAGATGACAACAGAGGATCAAATGATAGGATATTGGTGTTCCCCAGCGAAAGGGGAAGATCCTGTTTAACAGACTGCAATTCGTTCTTTGTCGATAGAACGTTCAAAAGCTCCAGCCAGCAGTTTGCACAGTTATTTATTGTTCATGCCGATATTTCTAGTTCTGAGGAAGAAACAAACACAGTTCCAACCGTGTACGCCTTGCTACCCAATAGAAAGCGAGAAACGTACGATCGCTTTCTCACAGCTGTTAAGAGCAACGTACCTGGATGGAATCCTACAGCTATCATGATGGATTTTGAAGCTGCAATCATCCAATCAGTAACACATTTGTTTCCTGATCCAAAATTAATGGCTGCAACTACCATTTCAATCAGTGCTTGTGGAGGCAAGTGCAGAATTGCGGCCTTGTTGCTGCCTACAAGGAAAACGAAAAATTCGTTTTCACATAAGATTGTGTTTCGCTTTGGCTCACATTCCCCTGGACATGTTAGATGATGGGTGGCTATGCATTCAGGAGAGCACGCCAGATAATGAAAAACTGCAGGATTTTTACGACTATTTTGTTGAACAATGGCTGAATAACGAAGACATGTCAAGGGATATATGCAACTGCTCAGGAAGGCGTCACCGCACCAACAGTGTTTCAGAAGGATGGAATAACAGGATAAATACATTAATTTCGAAGGTTCATCCAAATTTTTACTCCTTAGTAAAAATTCTCAGAGAGGATTAGAATATCATGGGCACCAATTTGAAAGACTAGTTTTAAATCTAGGTGGGAAAAGAACAAAGAAGTCCGCAATTAAGACAGATGACAGTTTCTAAGGCCCTTACAAGACTCCACGTTGATGTCAATATAAAATCATTTCTTACTTGCGTGGCCTATGCACAGAAATTACAATGAAAAGGAAATGGCTGAAGCTACAACAACACTCGATCGCCCTATTGTAAAAATTGTAAATAAATAATCATCCTGTAAATATTTTAAATAAATATAATGGGAGACGAAGAGAGATTACCTCCTCGCGGTGTTCCCTGGAAACGACGCAAAGTCAGCTAAATGTCTCTTGAAAATTGTAATGAAAATTGTAAAAGATTCACTAATGAAGTCTGAAAAGTCATAGCTTTTCTAACAATCGCAATCAGCATTTTTGTGTAGAGAATTTTAGAAACAATGTCTGTTTGAGTGGACGATGGATACATCTTGTTTCAATACATAAATTGCATTCCTTAACGCTAATTGCTAGCAGGACTCACATTACACCTCAGTACACTTCCCTGCGTGTTGCGGGAAAATTGAGGTTTATTTCGAAATAATTAAAGAAAAAAGTTTCTACCGAGAACCAAATTCTTTAGTTGGCTCCTCTTAATATATGGTAAAAGGTTGCCACTCCCACCCTACCAAATTTTGGGTGAGGGGGTTGAAAGATGGAAAACATTTTCGTTTTCTATAGCTTCTGTAAAATACATCGTTAAGTATGAGGTTGAGTGGAAATTATGCCCTATGTAAGATTAATCAGAACAAAAATTCCAATGAAAAAGGCCTTAAGCATAACTGTGCTGCAACTAATGGTTAACATGATATCGTGTGGGCAAAATCAGCTCCGATTTCTAACTTGACTAAGGCCACTCTTCCTTGCCCAAAAAAATTCTGAAATAATGTAACCTGGCTGCACTGGAGGAGTGTGAATGTCCCTCAGTAGCTGCCCGGGCCGGCACAAGCATAGCGCTCAGTCACACCAAGTAGCAGCAGGTTGTGGCGTAGCATTTGCGACACACCCTGTGCCGGTCCCTCAGTATCCCTGATTTCTCACAAGTGTCGCCACATTCCAGTATCTCACAAGTGTCGCTTCTCACAAGTGTCTACAACCTGGCTCCACAGCCCTGTCGGTACCTACCAGAACCTCATTGACACACTTCCCGGATGTTTCGCACCGTAAAAGGTGGTTATTCAGTCTTTTGACAGGTGTCGCATTCATGTGACTGGTCAGTGTATTGCCTGTCTCGTCCACATGTTTTTGCGAAAAGGTTTTTCCTTGTTACACTTATAAAAAAAATAGATAGAGAACGAAATTCTCGCCGAAGGTAATTTGAGACTTAAGTTTCTGTGGTTCTTGATTTCAAAGTTAAATGCCGTGCAAAGCAGGCTTATCCTTCTCACTGAGTTCCAGGAAAGGGTTGCACCAGTTATAGTCTGTCTGTAAACTCAAGAGCGAGCAGCGCTTTTGGTGGGGGAAGTGGCCTTTCCCGGAAGAACGCTGCCACCGGCCTACAGGGGCACCCAAAATCTGTTGCCCCTTACCTGTCCAGCGGTGTAGATTGGCGTGCAGTGATACACGCCGGTTCTGTTCGTGGGATATTAGCTGTCAGTGTCAGTGTGTTAAATTTGTATACTTACTGATGTACTTCGATACCCGGAAGTGACGGATAATCGTCTAGCATTGCAAGAAAATAGGCAAAATACGAAGAAGTGGAGCTATTTGCGGAGTAACGAGCGTTCGATTGTCTCTAGTGTTATTACAGCGTGTATTAAAGAGGCGGCCCAAAAAGAACTATTGGCTAATATTACCAGTCCCAATGAAATGGGTGGAATCCATGCAAGCGTCACCCTCACCCAATAGAACACGTAAGTAAGGAACGGAAAAATAAGCCGCATGGTTTACTGGAATCACCACGAAGGAAAACTAATAATTTTGGGAGGAAACCCGTCATTATAGACAGTTTCAAAATCACGTGAAACCTTTGATGCTTATGGAACACTAAATCTGTATCTCGGTCACTATTCACCCGATTCTAAGACATATTGCTTAAAACATGTGCGCAATACCTATTCTAAGCACTACTGAAATTTCGTTCGAAACATGTACACCGATTCTGGACTTCTAAGCAAAAAGCTTGACATTCGAGGTGCTTTCACATATTCATTTTTATTTTTTGGTAAGAACTTTATTTGTTAATCTACAGCAATGTTATCCTCTTCAGAATGTTCCCCATTACATACTATACACTTATGCCAATGCTTTTTCCAATTCCCGAAACACTTCAGGAGCTGTTTCTTCGGGACAGTTGATACGTCTCTTAACTGTGCATTTTTAATCTCGTCCATGCTTGTAAAACCGCTGTCCTATAAGGCCTGCTTTGAAATGTTTATACCACTTGTCTGCCTTTGGTGTACTCATAACAGGCTCACCAAAAGGAATATTTACCATTTCTAAAAATTTCATACACTTTATTCCATTCTTATAACAAAATTTAATACAGATTCTTTAATTTATTTTATACAAAACAAATAATTGTTGATGGTGTCAAAACACATGTAAGCTTTCTGACAGCTGACAACAGAGTAAACACCCAATATGGATAACATTGTGCACATAGTTTAGAGGCATGTTTACAAAGACAGTGCAATCGGACTAACACAACACACAAAATTATAAATTTCTACTTACTTTTTAAACACTCTTTCTGTTGCAAGAATTGTTAAGTTTCAATGCAGTCCTTCAAAGAAAACTTCTACCTCTTGGTAGAAACACAAAATAAGAACAGGCCTTAAATTCTACAGACTGATTGCGTTATATGGGGTTCGTTTCACGAATAGCAATAGAGGGACATACATTCACATGAACAGGCATTCGGTCCTCTCTTTGTAGTATAATCCTGACTTCCGTTCTTATGTTAATAATATTTACTCTATAATGTTGTTTCGGAAGAACTATCTTTTTTTTTTTTTTGTATTTCTTATGGTCTTAATGCATTTGCCTAAAAACAAACGCAGCCGAGACGTATCTGTACACAGCGTCGCCACAGATTTAAAGTGCGCGCCGTGGCAGGGCCGGTACTACGTTGTGAAACAGCCTGTAGAAGCGCCCTGTGACGTAGCTGGGTTGGCAGAGTGGGGACTCGCTCGCTCACTCTTCAGTTTACCGACAGACTATAGTTCCATAATGAAAAGTAGATTCAAATGGCTCTGAGCACTATGGGACTCAACATCTTAGGTCATAAGTCCCCTTGAACTTAGAACTACTTAAACCTAACTAACCTAAGGACATCACACACACCCATGCCCGAGGCAGGATTCGAACCTGCGACCGTAGCAGTCCCGCGGTTCCGGACTGCAGCGCCAGAACCGCTAGACCACCGCGGCCGGCGAAAAGTAGATTAACAGAAAAATTTAAAATACTTTAGTGTTGCGTACTAGAACTACCTATTGCGTAAAAGACTTCATCATCCCTTTTGTTGTAACACATCTGAAATGTAAACAATATAAAAGCATTAGGGCTGTAAAAACCACTTGCTTGGAATTCATTCACCTACACATTACAGAAAGCACCTTTTTTTTTTATAAGGTGGGGGTTCGCGCATATTAGATTTTTGTGGTTTGGGATGACAGGTCAACACAGCTTAGGAATCGCTGCTGTTTAGTATGTGCAAAAATATATATGAGATCACAGTTGTATGATACAGTCACTCAATTATCTGTTGGGTACAAATACATTTGTTAAAAGTGAAATCAAAATGATGAAGGAACGCAAACTGCAACAAGAAAGATATATGAAGTTTATTGCAAACGTTCTTGCTTCACGTAAATAAAGAAATAGTCTTTATCTCGTAACGCTTTAACGACCCGCTGGATGACTTTTTTTCTGAAACAAACAATTGCTTCATTAGACATTTTAGTATGTAATTGCACCTGAAACTTCCACTGGTATTGCAGTGCACCATACACAGGTCATTAGCATTTTTCGTGGATACGTCATTACGTTTTTCGGTAATGACAAGCTCAACTCTACCCTCTTGCTGGAGGCAGGTGTGCATAGAACTTCTCGTGCCATTTGCGACAGTCTGGGATAAGTTGCTGCTGTTTACTTTCACCACTCCAGAAGTGACCGTCCCTCATCTGGTTTTCCCGTAAACCGGTACATGGAAAATTCATTGACTGTTTCTTCTTCCTCCTCTTCCTCCTCCTCCTCCTCAACCTTCTCCGCCCGCAATACATGGACACTTTTTGTACAGGCGTCGATGCTGAGGCTTCGTCCTCTGTGTGTTATTCTGCAAATAATACGAGATGCCTGCATGGATGTTAGATATATTATATCGCGGAGCTGCTAGTAAATTTGAATCATTATTCACGTGAATTTACGTCTTTCCATTATTATTCGGTCAACCTTCGAAGATATCATTACTGATGCAATATTCACTTATCAAACCTAGATAACATGGCATTTACTGTACCATGAGATGCAGCACATCCGGAACATATTGCAGCATGAACTTTTTCTCTCTCGGTTACCCAGATTTGCTTCAGATGACATGCCTGTCGTACTAAAAGTAATGCAAGCTCATGCATTGGCTTTATTTCCATCTTTTCGCTTAAGAGATACCTAGAAAGTACTTTCAGCATGCTATTTTCTGCAAATTATTGACAATATTGGGGCACACCGTCTTCTTTAAATACCAACTCTTATCCAGTTCTGGGTGTTTAAAATATTTAACCAAAATTTTAAATTTTATTTATTTATAAAAGCATCGTTTCAGGTCCATGAGAGTGACGTCTGTTGCGTTGTGAGCATTGTTCTACTATCTGGTACACCCATGGCGCAAGCAGCAGCAACAGCGTCAGACCATTGTCAGCTTCCACAGCCTTGGTAGCCTCTTGAAATACTCCGAGAAACTGAGATAATTTATCAGCTACCTGGTAATCCCATTTTCCAAAGACGTGTATTTTCGCGAATATCTACGACCCATTCTTTGCAGTATTTATGCTACGACGAGAGCGGTGGCGGCACCAGCGCAGACATCGGCACTTTAATTTTTTTTTTTTTTTGTAACTGTATCGAGACTATACAATGAATTAAAGTAATTCAATTTAAACAAATTTATACAAACTCTCGGCGCTTCTGCATGGCATTTTCGTTAAAGGTCCGTTCATGTACTTTTAACCGTTTTCTTCCCTGTGTGATTTTTCTAATATCGGATTTCGTGAAAAGACAGCACCCGAAGACTACGATGGTTCAAAGCTGGACGACTTTTTGCTCAAAACTACGGAACCTTTTGCCATGCCAAGCCACCTAAGAATCTTACAGTAACTAAAGACACAAAATAAACCATACGTAGGTTAGTAATAACTATATTCTGAAACAAAAACACAATCTAAAAGTACACTTACATTGTGACTTGAATTATGTAATTACGGGTGCCATTTGGCTGCAACTCGTGAATGAAATAATACAGTATTAATGGCGGTGCGCCAAAGTACGTCCGATCTGGACAAGACCTAGCAAATAAAAGGTGACTCTTCCTCTTTCGCCAATAATATGACGATCAAAAATCTTCAAATGTTTCCAGCGGCTGCATGCAGCTGTGGATTATATCTATGGCTCATATTATTTATTTCATCACTTATAATTACGTTTTCTGCTAAGAAAAGCTCAGCTTGCAAATGTTTCTTTGAAACACCCATAGTGGGACACAGCCGGCGTCAACGTAATTCGTTAGTGCGGGTTGCCTACATCATGGGCACGTATGCACTCAGGGGTAAACATGTGATTCTCCTTTGATTGAAAGGTACTTAAACTACTGTTCTCCTAAAAGAATTCTTCCTTTTGATTGACTAGCACTTAACCTATTGCCCCCCGCCCCACCCCACTCTCTATTGTCGCCAAATTTGTTCAAGATAGCGGATCCAAGAAGGTGGCAATAGATACGGCAACACTGTAATGACGTCATGGCGGGAAATTCAAATTTTGGTGGGAAGATAGGTCAATTGGGCTACCTCCACTAACCTAACTCCCCCCCGTCCCCACCCCCAGAAAATGGCAGGAAGTTCAAATTCCACCAGGACAATGCAACATACCACGGCTACCTCAACTAACCTAAGAAAATGGCAGGAAAAAAGGGCACTGGGGCTACCTCCACTAACCTATCAACAAACCACCACCGCTTCCTAGCAATTGGCGGGAAAAGGACTTGACCTGTGCTGAATAGGATCGACATATGTCTTTATTTAAACAGTCTTTATTTAAACAATTAAAGGCAGTACCACCATCAGGTGTGTTCACCACAGGGCCTGGAGTCCAACTGACCTAGTACACAGTACCACCACCAGAGGGCACAGTCGCCCCTCCCGTGACATAATCCAAGATGGCAGTTTGTAGTGGAAAAAACTGTGGGAAAAGGACTCAGCCTGTGCTGGATAGGATGGATGTATGTCTTTATCTTCAGTCTTTATTTAAACAATTTGAGGCGGTACCTCCATCCAGTGTGTTCACCCCAAGGTCCTGAGTCCAACTTACCTAGTACACAGTACTGCCAAAACAGGGCACTGTCATCCCTCCTATGACATAATCCAAAATGGCGGCCTGGAGGGGGGGAGGTAATTGTGAGAAAAGGACTCAGCCTGTTCTGGGCTCCTGGAGAGAGGAAGAAGTGTATTGTATTTGTTTCTGGAACAATTTATTTAGGAACGAATTTCATGCAGTTTATTTATCACATTGATACAAAACACTCGCTCTGACGTGCTTAGTGTCACACTAATAGTCTGCAGACCTGCAAACTACTCGCAGCTAATGCAGTACACTGATGTGCAAACACACAAACAACACTTAAATTACCGAAATAACGCAGTACACATCATTCAGATACGCAAACTACTTGTAAATCACCTAAATAATGCAGTACACTGAGGTACAGATAAGCAAACAAGTCGTAAATTACCGAAATAGTGCAGTACACATCATACAGACTTGCAAGCAACTCGTAAATTGTCAAAAAATAATGTGTGTAACGCTATGCAAACACATTCACAACGCTTAAACAGCCGAAAATAAGGCACTGTACAAACACTCAATGCACGTAAAAAAGGCGACGTTACAGAACTCCAATGTGCACACGTACCGCGCGCCGCACCCAGTCCACTGCACCGCACAGGACGCTACCACACACGCTCTCAGCAGTCGAGATGCACCGGCGGCCCCATGAAGTGACGATGCAGCCATCAGCTGCTGAGCCATGCACAGGAGACGGTTTGGGTCCCTCAAACATGAGGGGGCAGCATCCCTTTCATACTTGACACCTGAGAAATTCCTGTCGAAATAAGTGTTCACCCAGGCACCACTGGTGACGCAATGATGCATAGCTACAGTGCAGGTCCAGTGCCAAGGGAGATGTTTGCATAACAGCTAAAAGGTTTGCAATGTTATACAGATGTCAAATGTATGTCTCAATAAGTGACAACTCGTCCTCTGGGCCGCTGGTGCTAAACTTCTCTACCTATGATACCGACATCACAGATTGCGCTATACAAATCTGTTCCAATGCTTCCCAGAACAGCACAGCGTGCACTGTTCCTAGCGATCGTAATGGGACATGCGAGTTGCACTGATGCATCCAAGCGAAATGTTCGTCCTGCTGTCAACATACGTCTCAGAAACATTAAACGTTCTCACCACTAAAAGCCTTCATCATGTCTGTGCACACTTGCGAAAACACCATTAATCATAAAATCATTCTTGTTGTTTGGAAAGAGAGCACTGTTTAAACACAGGTGTGGGGGGGGGGGGGGGGGAGGATCAGAACAATTATGCAAACAGAATTCAAAGCACTGTCCCACAGAAGAGAAAAATGGCGGGAATTTTCTGGGTCCTAGAGCTACTGGTCTGGAGATATCATAATGCCACAGTGGTGAATGAGTGACAGCATCCCCACTAGAGATGGATGATCTGCTTCAACTTGTCTTTGAACACTTGCTTTCTCAGAACTCCCTGTAGATTCCTTTCCCCCATCTTGTTCGAATCAGTTTGTAGAGACTCCTATGCCCCCAGCACACAGGATGTCTTGTGAATGAATGGAGCATTCTGATTGGCTCTTAGTGAATTTACCCACCAAATTACTGATGCTGCCAATGTGGAAGCACTATCTGCCTTTTTTCTGCAGACAAGATTTCCAGCAGCAAAAAACTATTTTGTGTAACTCGCCGTATTGTACTGGCAATTAAACCCTGCAAAGTGGTCTACAGATCGTCAAATATGGAAAGACAGGAGACTGAATATTAGAGTGTGAAACCGATCTCCAACCCAGCAATATATCACCGTGTACCGTATCGATGTAGTATACATACAATTTGAATCCTATGGCACACAAAATCGCTTCTTTTACATCATTCATATAGCTATTGACTGCCAGACATTGTACATTTACCACGAAGACAGACAGAATAAGAAATGCACCGTAGGTATACTCCTCACTGCAATAGATATTTCCCGTGAGGTAAGGCAGTAATCCACTCCCGATGCATGACTAGAGTGCCATCAGTGGACCAAAGTCACTCTCAGAGCTGTTCTACAAATTCGGAGTTGGCCCCCCTCGCCACAAAAGCGTTACTGTTTCTGGTCCCGACCTGCTGGCTTTTCTACACCAATCTCCAGACTCTGTGATTGCAAGAACATATGTCATTTCACTTGGTTTGCCAGAATATCATGCCATTTTCGCTATACTTCTCGATATCAAGCACACAGCAATATCGCTCACACAGTATAATTCGGAAGATATAGACTGGAAATTATTTCTCTAGAAAGCCAAAACTTCAGCGAGGTGGAATGTGCTGTAAATCACTGAGTAACTAGAAACTTACTCCGTCTGCAAAGACCTTTATGTGAAACTTCGAAAAAATAGAGGAAACTGATATTTCCACTTGCGAATAACAATGTCGGTGATATAACAGATTCCAAATCATCCTTATAATTTGCAAAGTCAACTAAGGCGTTTCTGATGCCTAGAGAACCAGCAAACGTGTCCTCCACCCGTCTTTCACCTGCTAGATGCACTCAACACACACCACAATCGATGTTCTCTCAACCAGATAAAGATGGGGAAATGTAAAAGAGCATAGGTTGTCTACTTCGATGATCTCGCTTTCTACAAGAGGGATGGGTTGTTACTTTTTTAAGTGCAGTGAAATGAAATAATGAAGTAGGTTCATGTCGACTCTTTCATTTCGAAACGTCACTCAAATGACTGCATATCATTCCATCATAACTGTACAATACTAGATTCCAGATTCCAACCAAGTTCGCCTCATGATTCGACAACAGAGCAACAGACCAACGTTACTGATACACAAAAGTCAACAACAAAGATACCTAGCTCGCAACTCACAGATATTTGAATAGAGCGATATATACATCTAATAATATTTGTACAGTATCGATATGATCGAAAATATTTTCAACATTTTATAAAAACAATGATTACAGGAAACAGTAAGTGTTGTATTAACAATGTATCACGTAGATCATTACTTTAATCTGTGTAGTATCGAAAATAACAATACTTCGGAAAAACGAAATATGGTGAGCAGTTCCATTACAGTGAGGAAGCACGCCTCTTGCGCTTGCAGTGGAGCACTGTGCTCCTATTTCTAGTAGTGTCTACGCCACATCTTGAAACCCTTCTCCTGCAACTGTACTGAATGCTCGCTGGTCTCTTGCACAAATTGCTACACACTTCTCCAAGACTAGGGATTTTGCTGCTGCTGGAAGTTTGCTACTACTACTGTCCTGGCTAACAGCAGAATAGTTGCAGGTATTCAAGTGTCGCAACAGGGAACATGTACTGCCGGCAAGGAAAGCTAATAACTTTCGCAGCTATTACAATCCGAAAAGCATAGAGATTTATTCTGATTATCTAAAATGTATGTAAAATTTTACCTTGCCATGCTATCTCCAGATTTCTTCAGACGAGTGTAGGTTCCCCCTTCCGGTTACAGGGAAACTTATTTCATCTTCCACACTGTTTCTTGGACGTTGCGAACACTTATTCGAAGTGTATTTCTGAAATAATAATAATAATAATAATAATACGATAAACCAAAATCGTTGTCAAAAAATTGAAAACAGTCGCGAGTCTCTTACATTCGATCACTTAAGTGTCTTGATCTGAACTGTCTGCATTAGCTTGCCCACAGGAGAGGATGTTGGGGACTGACCATAGGTATTTACGACAGATTCTGGAACACCTGCAGTATCCGCCTGTAGTGGACACACGACCTTGAGGTCGTTAGGCTGCACTTATCGGAACAGCCGATCCACACTCATTAGCTGGGAGCATATGTGCGGATTTCTGCAGCAACGGGCCAGGCTACGTGCTGGAAGTACGTGACTTTTCTATAGTTTTCACGTGACAGCAAGTTCTAGTTGCTTCCAGTATGCTTCGAAGACCTTACGAAATTGTACCGCAAAAGGCATTGTGAAAAATGACCCATGAACAGTACACGAACAAAACCAAAAAAAATAGGGTGTATGACGAGATCGTTGAAACATTTCTAAATGATATTACAAATGTGGACTGAAGCTACAAAATTTCAGATCAGGTTTCATAAAAGAGCCCTTAAAGATGGAGGCTTTAGAAAGAAGCGAAACAAGGAAAGGATGCATTGTACACATCAATAAAAAGTTACCTGCACTATGTTCATTATTTAATTACGCATTACTGTGTTACATCCATTACTTTACATTCCGACTTATTTTTCTTTATAGAGGATCAAGAATGCTATCTTCCAGTCATTACGCTTCTCAAAGGAGTGACGATGATTCAGAAAGCATACCCACTCCTGTGTGGCCAGCCATTCTTGCCTTCCCAGTGCTGTCTGTTTATCTGTTGCAACGACCCCTGTGGGCTCTCGGGATCGGCCGGGTACGGATGAACTCGACCACCCGCAGTGCGGGCAACAGAACGGAGCGGTCAGCCGCATGCGGGTTCGGGCGGGTAAACGTCAATGGATGTCACCTGAGTAGCAGACCCATCACGGCCATTTCAACCCTTCTAATAGCTGTCAAAGTCTACTGTTCGTGACCTGAATGTGGAGAGGAAACGCGAAGGAACAACCACTGCCAAATCAATGGGGGGCAGTCAAATGGAAACAGAAGACCCGTCACAATGGGACGATGGAATGGTTCGATTCAAACATAATCACCACACGTAGTAAGACATTTATTCCACTGGGAGACGAAACAATAAATTTCTGTTTCGTAGAACGCGTTCGGCTGCCGACGGATCCACAACCGCACCCACTCTTGCACTTCCTCGTTCAGTTGAAATCGACGCCCATGAGTGTCTTTGTTCAGATCGTTTAAGATGTGAAAATCACGCGGTGAAAGATCCGCGCTGTACGGAAGGTGTTGCAGTGTTTCCCAACCAAATCGCTGAAGCGTGCAGTGCGGCGGCAGGAGTTGTGCAACAAGACGATTCAGTCCAACAGCATTCCTGAGTGTTTTGACTTCATGGCACGTCGCAGTTTCTGCAAAGTGTGCTGCGCACTGATTGTGACACGACGCTCGAGGAACTCTATGAGCAGAGGGCTCAGCACTTGAAGTAGTGGGTCAACATTACCTTACCGTCCGCGGTTCGTGGTCTTGCGGTAGCGTTCACGCTTCCCGCGCACGGGGTCCCGGGTTCGCAAATTATTCTCGGGACTGAGACCTGGCTGAACCCTGAGATAGGAAGTTCTGAAATATTTAGTGAGGGTTGGAATGTGTATCGGAAAGACAGATTAGACACCGTAGGAGGTGGTGTCTTCATTGCAGTTGACAAAAATATTGTGTCTACTGAGGTCGAAGTAGAGTGTGATTGTGAAGTTATCTGGACACCTTTAACAGGGCTAGGAGAAATAAAGTTAATTGTTGGGTGTTATTACCGGCCACCAGGTTCCACCGTGACGGTTCTAGAATCATTCAAAGGGAGTCTACACTCTGTATCGCAGAAGTACCCGGATCATGCTATATTAATCGGAGTCGACTTCAACCTACCTAATATAGACTGGGATGTCTATGGATTCATTACTGGTGGTACAGACAAGCCGTCGTGTGAATTAATTTCGAACACATTATCCGAAAACTGTCTTGAGCACCTAAATCGACAGTCAACGCGTAATGGAAATATTTTAGATCTGGTAGCCACGAACAGACCAGACCCCATCGACGGTGTCAGTGTTGAGACAGGGATTAGTGATCATGATGTTGTCATTACGACTATGGTTACGAAAGTGAAAAAGTCGGTCAAGAAGGCTAGTAGAGTATTCTTACTAGAAAGAGCAGATAAGCAGTTGTTAGCATCCCACTTAGTAAATGAATCGACTTCATTTACTTCCAGTACGATGGACGCAGAAGAATCATGGGCAAATTTTAAACGCATTGGAAAAGTATGTGCCGAAAAAGTGGGTTACGGACGGAAAAGACCCACTGTGGTTTAACAGCGCAATTCGGAGAATGCTCAGGAAGCAAAGACAGTTGCACTCGCGGTACAAGAAAGATCGGGAGAATGAGGACAGGCAAAAGTTAGTAGGATTCGTGCTGCTGTAAAAAGAGCGATGCGCGAAGCATACAACCACTACCATCGTCATATCTTAGCAAAAGATCTTGCTGAAAACCCAAGGAAATTCTGGTCTTCCGCAAAATCGGTAAGTGGGTCGAAGGCTTCCATCCAGTCACTCACTGATCAGTCTGGCCTGGCAACGAAAGACAGCAAAACGGAAGCTGAAATTTTAAATTTAGCATTTGAGAAATCTTTCACGCAGGAGGATCGTACAAACATACCGCCGTTTGAGTCTCGTACAGATTCCCGTATGGAGGACATAGTGATAGACATCCCTGGGGTTGTGAAGCAGCTGAATGGGTTGAAAATAAATAAATCGCCAGGTCCTGATGGGATTCCAAATCGGTTTTACAGAGAGTACTCTACTGCATTGGCTCCTTAATTAGCTTGCATTTATCGCGAATCTCTATCGCAACGTAACGTCCCGAGCGACTGGAAAAAAGCGCAGGTGACGACTGTATATAAGAAGGGTAGAAGGACGGATCCTCAAAATTAGAGACCAATGTCCTTAACATCGGTTTGTTGCAGGATTCTCGAACATATTCTCAGTTCGAATATAATGAATTTCCTTGAGACAGAGAAGTTGCTGTCCATGCGTCAGCACGGCTTTAGAAAGCATGGCTCCTGCGAAACGAAACTCGCCCTTTTTTCATATAATATCTTGCGAACCATGGATGAAAGGTATCACGCGGATGCCATATTCCTTGACTTCCGGAAAGCGTTTGACTCGGTGCCCCACTGCAGACCCCTAACTAAGGTACGAGCATATGGGATTGGTTCCCAAATATGTGAGTGGCTCGAAGACTTCTTAAGTAATAGAACCCAGTACGTTGTCCTCGATGATGAGTGTTCATCGGAGGTGGGGGTATCATCTGGAGTGCCCCAGGGAAGTGTGGCAGGTCCGCTGTTGTTTTCTATCTCCATAAATGATCTTTTGGATAGGGTGGATAGCAATGTGTGGCTGTTTGCTGATGATGCTGTGGTGTACGGGAAGGTGTCGTCGTTGAGTGACTGTAGGATAATACAAGATGACTTGGACAGGATTTGTGATTGGTGTAAAGAATGGCAGCTAACTCTAAATATAGATAAATGTAAATTAATGTAGATGAATAGGAAAAAGAATCCTGTAATGTTTGAATACTCCATTAGTAGTGTAGCGCTTGACACAGTCACGTCGATTAAATATTTCGGCGTAACATTGCAGAGCGATATGAAGTGGGACAAGCATGTAATGGCAGTTGTGGGGAAGGCGGATAGTCGTCTTCGGTTCATTGGTAGAATTTTGGGAAGATGTGGTTCATCTGTAAAGGAGACCGCTTATAAAACACTAATACGACCTATTCTTGAGTACTGCTCGAGCGTTTGGGATCCCTATCACGTCGGATTGAGGGAGGACATGGAAGCAATTCAGAGGCGGGCTGCTAGATGTGTTACTGGTAGATTTGATCATCACGCGAGTATTACGGAAATGCTTCAGGAACTCGGGTGGGAGTCTCTGGAGGAAAGGAGGCGTTCTTTTCATGAATCACTACTGAGGACATTTAGTGAACCAGCATTTGAGGCTGACTGCAGTACAATTTTACTGCCGCCGACTTATATTTCGCGGCAAGACCACAAAGATTAGATAAGAGAGATTAGGGCTCGTACAGAGGCATATAGGCAGTCATTTTTCCCTCGTTCTGTTTGGGAGTGGAACAGGGAGAGAAGATGCTAATTGTGGTACGAGGTACCCTCCGCCACGCACCGTATGGTGGATTGCGGAGTATGTATGTAGATGTAGATGTAAGAGATTCCCGGCGTGGTCAGGGATTTTATCTGCCTCGAGATGACTGGGTGTTGTGTGTCTTTCATCATCATTTCATCATCATTCACCCGCAAGTCGCCGAAGTGGCGTTAAAGAACTTGTGGTGCGGCGGCCGAACCGCCCCGCGAGGGGTCTCCCTGCCACCAATGCCATACGCTTATTATTATTATTATTATTATTACCTTACCAGAATTTGTGTGCACAGTTTTGTATTTCTTTAGCGGAGTAGATGTGGGATTTTTCCACTGTTGGCTTTGCCATTTGTCTTCAGGCTACCGGAATATTGTTGGACGGAATCATTGTGTTGCACGGTAATGCCCACCCCAACACTGCCAATAGGACAAAGGTTACGCTTCAGCGATTTGGTTGGGAAACATTGCAGCATCCTCTATATAGCCCATATCTTTGACTATGTGATTTACACATCTTTGGCGACCTGAAGAAAGACATGTATGGACGTTCGTTTCAGTCGGGCGAGGAAGTGCAAGAGTGAACGCTGTTGTGGATCCGCCAGCAGCCGACTGCTTCCTCTGAAACAGGAATTGATCATCTCATCTCCTAGTGGGATAAATGTCTTAAGGCGCGTGGTAATTACTTTGGAATGGAACTGTTCCATGGTCTCATAGCGGTGTGTTTTCATTTGACTGCCCCTTAGAGATCAGGCAGACCTCATGTACTGATGAACAGAGCCCATCGAGCAGTGCGGAGGGTGGTTGTAAAAAAATCGCATGAAATCAGCGGAAACAACCACTTGTGAGTTCCAGAGTGCTACCAGCAGTCAATCTGTCACAATGGCTGTGCATAGGGAGTTAAAGGAATGGGGTACAATGATCGAACAGCTCCTCCTAAACAACACATTTCTGTAGTAAGTGCAAAGTGACGCTTGAGGTTGTGTAAAGAGCGACGCCTTTGGCCACTGGATGATTGGAAACGAATGATATGGAGTGATGAATGACGCTACACCTCCTATGGGAGGGTTTGAGCTTGGCGAATGCCTAAAGAACGTTACCTGCCATCATGTATAGCGCCAACAGAGAAGTATGGATGAGATGGTGTTACATTATGGGGGGCTTTTTCGTCGTTGGGGTGTGGTGCCCTTATTGCGCTTAAGAAAATACTAAATTCTGAAGGATGTGAATACGTTTTACAGCACTGGTGTACTGAATACAGTAGACGATAACTGTTCATATCCGCATGACAATGCTCCATGTCTGTGGGGCAGATATCTGTGAGTCAGTGGTTTGAAGACAACAACATTCCTGAAATCGTGTGGCCTGCCCAGAGTTCCGACCTGAACCCAATGTAAGAGCTTTGGGATGACTTAGCACTTCGACTTCGCTCCAAACCCCAGTGTCCAATATCATTATCTTCTCTGGTGTCAGCTCTTGGGGAAGAATGGGTTGCCATTCCTTCACAAATGCTCAGACGCCTCAGCAGTGTTAAAGCCATCACAAAGGCGATGGGCAGTCACACACCATATTTTATGTCCACTAAGAGATGTCCAGATATTTTTGATCAGATAATGTATTTGTAAGCACACTGTATAAAAAATTAGTCATCGTCAGAAGACATTACACTACCACAGTGAGCCAGCCGCGGTGGTCTCGCGGTTCTAGGCGCGCAGTCCGGAACCGTGGGACTGCTACGGTCGCAGGTTCGAATCCTGCCTCGGGCATGATGTGTGTGATGTCCTTAGGTTAGTTAGGTTTAAGTAGTTCTAAGTTCTAGGGGACTGATAACCACAGCAGTTGAGTCCCATCGTGCTCAGAGCCATTTGACTACCACGGTGTAACACTGGCTCCGTTCTTGATAATGGCCCTAATTTAGCAAGGACGACAGTCTACCAGTTTTCAGGTATGTCATATCCAGTTCTCTGACCAAAGAGACCCTCAGATGGCCCATGGTATCAATCAACCACTATGTCATTCTCAGCTGATGGCGTCACTGGATGCTGATATGGAGGGGCATGTGGTCAGCACACTGCTCTCACAGTCATAGTCAGCTTTCGTGACTGTAGCTACTACTACTCAGTCATGTAGCACCACAACTGGGCTCACAATAGCTGAGTGCACGGTGCTTGCCATTAGTACTTGGCAGACCTGAACAGTCACCCATCCAAGTGCTAGACCAGCCCGACAGCACTTAACGTCAGTGATCTGACAGGACCGTACCTAGCTAATTAACTGATAATTAGATTCCCCATGACCACACAATGAATGAAGATGCCTAATTGTTAACGTATCAAAGTGACCTGTTTCACATCTCTACAGGGAATGCTGTACTTCTCACGATGTAAGACCAGTGATCATAAAAAGGTTCTGACAGGAACTGGAGACGAGTATCACATCTTACCAATGACAAATGATTCTAAACCTGACAGGGTCTACCTTCCTCCCATTCTGTCATTTCTCCACATCACCTCATCATTCTCAGCTGATTCTGTATAACTGATACAGAGTGGCACGAAGTAGGTGTTAGAAAGTTTTCGTCTACAACAACATAATATGTGGTGATACACCCTTATTATCATATTTATACTAAAGCAGGCAACCTGCAATTTAATACAGTAGGTTTCCAACGAATGTTAAGGTGTCAAGGGCAACAACGTGATTTCTGAAAGTCTCTTGAAAGGAACTGAAGATGTCCACAGTACAGTGTAGACATGCTCCTCTCTCCATGAACACGTAGCTTCAGACCATTCAGCAGTGTCGTGTAGCCAGTACAAATTCGTGTTCCAATGTCTGTCTGTATTCGTCTGCTGTGAAGGATCCTTCAACAAAAATGGGCCCAATAATGCATTGTGCACTGATTGTGCACCAAACAGTGACGGTAATCAAGTGAAGCAGCAGCTTGAACATGTGGATTTTTAGTAGCCCAGTAGCGCCAGTTCTGTTTGTTGACATACCCACGGAGATGAAAGCGTGCCCCATCACTAAACCAGATCTGATCCGTATTGACTGTTCCATTTTCAAAGCCTCAATCATCTCATGTCCAAAAGAATATCGCCATTCCACAAAACAATCGTTCGAAGGTTGACACAGCTGAATTTTGTGAGGGAAGAGGTCAACTTTCACCATTCTCTGAAGAGATATTTGTGACATCCTGACTTCTTGTGCTGCATTACATTACTCAAAATATGTATGAGAAGATTACGATTCGGGTCGTGCGGTAGCGTTCTCGCTTCCCACGCCCGGGTTCCCGGGTTCGATTCCCGGCGGGGTCAGGGATTTTCTCTGCCTCGTGATGACTGGGTGTTGTGTGCTGTCCTTAGGCTAGTTAGGTTTAAGTAGTTCTAAGTTCTAGGGGACTGATGACCACATATGTTAAGTCCCATAGTGCTCAGAGCCATTTGATTACGATTAGCTGGGACACGTGTGTGTAAATATTGGTGTGAACTGTGTCCAACGCTGGCTGAGACCTGTCACACATCGGCTTCCCTCTTGGATGGACAAGGTAACCCGTGCTAATCCCTGCCGCCACAGATCCAGTGAAATAAATAGGTTCATCCAGTAAAATCGTATTTTATTAACACTAACCCAAGAAAATGATCATTGAAAAAACAGTTGACATTGGATCGACTTGAAATATGAATAACCAAAAAGAATAAAAAGGATTTTAAAAATTTGTCTCGCCATCAGCGAGATATCGCTACTACGAGTAAATTTCGTCATTTGACCGAAGGTGATTGACGTAACACAAAATTCCACTTTAATTTACAAAAGTGGACAATTAGAATTGTAGAAAACAAAATGAAAAACGGAGTAAAAGCGAAAAGAAAACAAGGGGAAAATCGGACACAAACCAAAATCAGTTAGATTCAACAGACTGAAAGGTTGTTACGAAACAAGATTAAAAGACGGCAAGTTGCATTTAGATGAATGACCACCTGAATAACTATAAAGTAAAAGAAGAATGTGGGAAGTTACCTGAGAGTGTCCCCTGCCTCTTGCATATATCATATTATCCGACAATGTGAAATATCCAGAATGAGATTTTCACTCTGCAGCGGAGTGTGCGCTGATATGAAACTTCCTGGCAGATTAAAACTGTGTGCCGGGCCGAGACTCGAACTCGGGACCTTCGCCTTTCGCGGGCAAGTGCTCTACCAACTGAGTTACCCAAGCACAACTCACGCCCCGTCCTCACAGCTTTACTTCTGCCAGTACCTCGTCTCCTACCTTCCAAACTGGAAGGTTCGCAGAAGAGCTTCTGCAGTTCGAGGGAGCAGGGTCGATGCACAACATTCCTCCATGACTCATCAACGAAATTCGGCTGAGCACTGGCGCAAGTGCAGCACTGATTCCAGACCAAGTGAAGAACAGCAGTGTGGTAGCTGAACGAAGTCTGAACCAAGAGAAGCTCTCTCAACTTCCCTTCTAAACTTTGCTGAGGCTCGCTCTCTCCCTGCTGTTATGAAAATTGCAAGACATGGAGCAAATGAACCTTCAGTGATATAATTTTGATAGCAACTTTTGTACCCACCAAGTTTGAAAAATCTGGGCAGGCCAATTCACAGGATAGTGCAAGTGGAAAGAGCTCTGAAACTTTAGGCTGTGGTTTCCAAGAATATTTTGAAAGAATCTGATTTCAGAATCTCTGCCTGATTATGTCGTCTAACTGGAATCTTCTGGTATCTCCTGGCCTTTTGTGATTCTTGAACAGAGTATTCGCTTTTACTAACTGATATTTACTGCACAACTCAATTAGTCTTTTTCCTCTCTTGTTCCTCTTACCAAGCCCATATTCTTCCATTAATTCTTCCTTCTACTCCCTCCCCTACAATCGCAATCCAATTTCCTATGATTATTAAATTTTTGTCTCCTTTCACAAACTGAATTACCTGTTCAGTGTCCTCAGACACTTTCTCTACTTTTCCACCCTCTGCTTGTGAAGTCGGCATTCATACTGAACTGTTGTTGTCGGTGTTGATTTGCTGTCGATTTTGATGAGAATAACCTTATCACTGAACTGTACACAGTAAATCACTCTCTGCCTGACATTCCTATTCATAACAAATCCTACTCCCACCATAAGACTTTCTGCTGCTCTTGATATTGCTCTATAGTCATCTGACTAGGAATCCATGTCTTCTTTCCATTCCATCTTTCCATTTTACTTCACTGATCCACACTATATCAAGACTGAGCTACTGCATTTTCCTGTTCAGATTTTCTACCTTCTCTACAATGTTCAAACTTCTGACATTCCACACCACAACTTGCAGAACGTTACCCTTTCATGGGTTCTGCCATAAATATCTTACCACCTTTCCAGTGCTGTAAAGAATTTAATAGGTGATAAAATTAACTTCAAACTTGTTCCACAACGTAGCAAAAGGTTTAGATTGGATTAGATTAGTTTTTCGTTCCATAGATCCGTGCTGAGGAGATCCTCATGGATGTCGAACATGTCTTTTTTTGTTTTTTTTTTTAAGCTGAAATAACAATACTAATAGTATGAATATATACAAAACATCATTTGTCTCTATAAAAAATTCGTCAATGGAGTAGAAGGAGTTGGCCACTAGTAAGTCTTTCAGGCTCCTTTTAAACTGATCTTTATTTGTAACTAAATTTTTTATGTTTGCTGGCAAATTTTTGAAGATGAGTGTTCCTGAGTAGTGGACCCCTTTTTGAGCTAAAGTAAGTGCTTTTAAGTCCTTGTGCAGATCATTTTTGTTCCTGGTATTGTATGTATAAACTGAGCTGTTTGTTGGAAAAAGAGATATATCATTTAGGACAAATTTCATTAAGGAGTAAATATACTGAGAGGCAGTAGTTAGTATACCCAGTTCTTTGAAGAGGTTTCTACAGGACATTATGATCAATTGAACACGAAATAAACTATGTAGGTAGCTAACTAAGCTAGACAGCAACAGCTCCGTATGTCTTCAATCAGTACTGCCCAACAGAAAAGCAGCATTAACGTCTCCACAAACAATGGTCTTCCAGTTAAGTGTGCATGACCCTGTTAAAACTGTCTTTAACTACTTTATGAAGCTCAAGATATTTCCTGCTGGTGTTGTGTAAACTGTCAGAACTATTAGCTTGTATGTCTTCTGATCAATTATTGTAACAAATCTTTGAAAGACGTACTTAATTCATGTCATGGTTCAGTATCATGTACAGATGTTGAATGCCTGTTGATACCTGTACATAACTGGGAAGGGATTCTCCAACTTGTTCTCCAGCCCTACTGTCTACAATTCAGTAATGGGTTCAAGGCGATAACACTCAAGCACATAGGTTCCACCTCATTAACATCTTCCTTGGGAGGCAAAAATCCATCGACTGGAGTGACCCATGGTATCTGCTGACATGAACCCAATTGCAGATACTTTATGTCACAGTTGTGGAAAATGTTTTTATTTTGGTTTTTGGTTTTTATTTGTTTGACACCAATTATTGTTTTAGTTTCGTAAGACTTATTTTTCATTCACTGTTCTCCTTAAATCTAATCCCACACATGTTGAAGATATTCAGATGGTGTAAAACTTCTTTTGCGCTGTTTACATTAACAAGGAAAAACAGCCATTACAGACGACTTCTGAAAACTATATTAACAGCCAGCTACAGCTGGTGCAAATCTACTTATATTTATTAATTAAAAGTACTGTAGGGCTCTAGAAATATATACTACAACCCCCTTCAAATCACTCACACAGTGATTGTGAGGAAAAGATTAGAATATTTACAGCATGCTCAGAGGCAACCAAAAAATAATTCTTCCCACAATCCATATGTGAATGGGTAGGGAAGAAACCCTAATAACTGGTACAATGGTATGCACCCTCTGCCAAGCACATCATGGTGATTTGCAGAAAATAGATGCAGATGTAGATATTGTCAAAAGATTACTTCTTTGATGCATTATAAATCTAAATTTTATGTATATTAGTAAAAGTGTAGCACTTTGAAGAATGCAACTACTCTTCTATTTCACCATCCAGCTGTTGTTTTATTCACTGATTCTTAGTAAGATTAGCTCACATAGATAAAGCCATGTGCTCAGCTACCACATTGTTTCAAGATCAACTGTGTGCAATTCAGGAACCAGTAGATATAAACTGTTTCTATTTTAATAAAAATTTATTGATGAAGGTGTTTTGGTCACTAATTTTAATCCTGTTTACCATTAATGCTGTACACATTGTACTGGGAAGGAAAATATCTGATTGTGTCATAAAAAGTGTAAGAAAGATTTTCAGCCACAAACTCAAAGATGGGAGGCAGCAAAAGCAAAGTTATCTCAATGTAGATGGGTTAGATTTAACTCTGAAACCATAATTACCAAGTACTAATGGCAAAAATCCTCAAATATAAGACTCAAAAGCAACACTCAAAAGCAACAGCAGTAAAAAGTACCGCACAAAATTTGAAATTAGCTACTACTACTATCAGTGGTCCATCACTGTGTTGCGGAAAAATCTTCAACAACACCAAAACTAATACAACTGATGAAGTGATCATGAATACAAGTAAGGAAATTACTGCTACTGTTTGACAGTCATGGACATAGGAGTCCACCATTTACCATAACATAATAATTTCCGACTACAGTAAAACAGAAAAAAAAGAAAATGGATGGTTTGAAAATGCTGTTGTGATTGCAGTCAAATTATTCTGGGATGTAACTTTGGAGGACTGAGTTTCAGTTATTGCAGGTTCTCATAGTACTAAGATAATCATAATAAACGTACAGGGATTAATTTTAAAGAAAATATCTAAAACAGTTCCATACTGGTACAAATGGCCATAAGTTAACAATGGAGTACACACTGCCTGACAGAAAAGTGAAGTATCCAGAAGAAATTATCACATGTCAGTGTAACTTTACACATGAACACACCATCAGCGAGCTTGTAGAAGATTAGAGTTACAATTCTCTGACAGGTAGAGTGGCCACCAAACTGTATTAGTGTTGTTCGTTTTTAGTGTTGTTACCAGGCTTGGAAGCATATATAAGGGGTGTGAACAGTGTCAAATATTGTGTGACACAGAGGGGCCAACTACTCATGTGAGACAGTGTTACTATCACTTGACAGAGGGCCACTTGCGTATCACCACTGTCAGCTTGTCGTATCATGCAATATTCAGATTTGTCAGGCATTCAGATGTAACAGTGGTCCAGTGTTGGACTGTATGGGAATGTAAAGGCAAGCATACTCACCATCAAGGCTTCAATCAACCATGTCCGATCACTATAATGGACGATCACCGTATTTTGTACTAAACACATTGTAACCCATTCACATCTGTGCTATGTCAGTGTTCTGCAACCTTTTATTACACACAGTAGATTCAGACAGGCTTAGACTCAACACAGCACATGGAAATGTCTGTTCCCTCAAAATCTTATGAATCTTAATATAATTACAAGTTGTTACATAAAAATATATCATTATTATTATTATTATAAAACGGAAATAGACTCTAGCATTTATTAACAACTTATTAACTTTATTTCTCTGTAAAGAATAGATATTTCTAATGCAAAGTTTAAACTAAATATTCTAGTCCTACCTTCAGTGTGATACTTGAGTCCACTTAGCTGCACACACATGGCTGGTTCAAGGCAGAATCGTTGTCGAAGCAAGCTCCTTTCCTTCATTCAGTGGATTTCAGTCTCCTTCATGTTTTAATTTCAGTCAGCATCGAGAAGCCCAGTGCACAGAAATATATACTTGAAAACGATACTAACACATTAGCCGCCATCTCAGACGTAGCTTGGTATTCACTGTTTTTGACAACCTAAATGTATCCACAGGCACTCCAAAAAAGTTCTATTTCAATGTTCTGTCTTTCAAATGTGACAGTTCCTCTTGTAAGCCTAAATCTAAATTATTCTGAAGATTTTTTGAATCCACAAATCCAGTCAAAATCTTCAACCCTCACTTCAAAATATTTTTTTAAATTCTGCTGCAAGACTATGAAACACTCTTTAGTGCAGCCCATCAATGCCTTACTACTGTAAGTAAGGAGCACACAATCTATTTTCAACTGTTTGTATCCACAAACTCAACATTTTAATTAATGACAATATTATGAAAAGGACAGTTGCTACTCACCATATAGCAGAGATGTGAGTAGAAAATAGGCACAACAAAAAGACTATCAAACAAAGCTTTCAGGCAAACAGTCCTTCATCAGTATAGATGAAATCTCTCTCTCTCTCTCTCTCTCTCTCTCTCTCTCTCTCTCTCTCTCTCTCACACACACACACACACACACACACACACACACGTGCACACATGCGTGTGCGACCACAGTCTATGGCTGCCAAGGGCAGACTGCAAACAGCAGTGCACGATGAGTGAAGCAACTGGGTGGTGGGGGTAATGAGGGGGAGGGAGAGCAGGATAGGGATGAGAACAGTAAAGTACTACTTGCGGGAGCATATAGGGACAATCTGGGCAGAGGGAAGGGCAGCTAGGTGCATTCATTCGAACGATTCATGCTACAAACAATAAACTACTGAAGAAGTATACATCTTTTTATTACCTCTTTCTAGCTGCAATGTAAGGCGTTTCCCGGCATGTCTGCCACACAAATTGGCTCTGTGTGCTGTTTTTATTTATTTATTTATTTAGCAACCTTGTATCTCATCGTTATAAAATGATATCGGATTTGTCATAGATGATCTTACATAGACAACAGGGCATAAAAGATTCACAATTATATGCTGGCTGATAAAATATTCTAATATACGACATGAACATAACAGCAGTCATGATATAGAAAATTAGAATAATAAATGAATACACTTTATTTTTCAAATGAGCACTTCAGGTCACTATGATGAAGGAAATAAGCTGCTCTATTTTTCATGCCGATGATTCAAGTATTCCTTGATACTATAAAAACTGTTGCTAATTAACATTTGTTTGAGTTCTTTTTTAATATGTGGAATTTTGATACTCTTAACTTCCTTTGAAAGCTCACTAAACAGAATTTTATGTTGATAAAGAGTACCTTTTGATACATAGCTTTTGCATGAAATTCTCTATGAAAATTGTCTCCATTTCTCATATTGTAATTGCACACTTCACTGTTTAACACAGAACATTCATGGTGCACCTTCAGAAAACATATTTTCACAAAAAAAGATACACAGTAGGGTCATTATTTTTAGTTATTCGAAAAAAAATTTATATGACTCTCTGCGTATCACCCATTTCCTTGTTCTTATTACTCTCTTTTGCAGCATAAGTGTGTATTTCACCAGACTGGTATTCCGTAAAATATGATGCCATATCTTAACATGCTATGTATGAGTGCAAAGTAGCAATACTATAGAAACTTCTTAGAATTTTAAAAACATTTCTGTAGTCCACAAACCCAACAGTCCTGGACACCCCACTGTGGCTAGTTAATGTGCCCTCACTGAAAGAATTTTGGCACTTAATGACCAACACCTCCAACCAATTGCCCGTGATCTAGCCTCCCACGTCAAAGACACCAACCACTTCCTTCACTGACTCTCCACCATCTCCACCCCTTTACCTCCTGGATCCTTACTTGTCACTGTTGATGCCACCTCCCTATACGCCAACATTCCTCATCTACATCTACATGGATACTCTGCAAATCACATTTAAGTGCCTGGCAGAGGGTTCATCAAACCACCTTGATCGTTTCTCCCTATGTAGGTCAGCCTCAACAAAATATTTTTGCATTTGGAGGAGAAAGTTGGTGATTGGAATTTTGTGAGAAGATTCCATCGCAACGAAAAACGCCTTGCTTTTAATGATGTCCAGCTGTATCATTTCTGTGACACTCTCTGCCATATTTTGCAATAATACAAAACGTGCTGCCCTTCTTTGAACTTTTTCAATGTACTCCTTCAGTCCTAGCTGGTAAGGATCCCACACCGAGCAGCAGTACTCTAAAAGAGGACGGACAAGTTTAGTGTAGGCAGTCTCCTTAGTAGATATGTTACATTTTCTTTACATTTTTTCCCCATGGTCTTACTGCTGTTGAACTCTACCTTTCCCAATGTCCTTCAGACTCCAAACCTACTGCCTCATTCCTCCTCATTCCTCATACACCTTACTAACTTTATCCTGACCCATAACTACTTCTCACTTGAAGGGGAGGTATATAACAAATTCACAGCACAGCCATGGGCACTCACATGGCACCCTCCAATGCTAACCTTTCTATGAGCCATCTAGAGCGGAACTTTCTAGCCTCTCAAAGCACCAAACCCCTAGTCTGGTTCAGGTTCATTGATGATATTTTCATAATCTGGACCCAGGGCCAAGGCATCTTATCTTTGTTCCTTCACAACCTCGACACCTTCTCTCCCATCCACTTAACGTGGTCCTCCTCAAACCACCATGCCACCTTCCTAGATGTTGACCTTCTCCTGCCCGTCCACATTAAACCCATCAACCCCCAACAGTACCTTCATTTTGACAGCTGTCATTCCTTTCACAACAAAAAATACCTCCCAAATAGCCTGGCCACTCGGGGACAGCGTATCTGCAGGGACAAAACTCCCTTGTCCAGTATGCTGAGGGTTTCACCCAGACCTAGTCCGCAAACAGATCTCCTGTGCAATTTCCCCTCACAATCACAATCCTCCAACCACCTCCAAAAACCAGCCACAAAGGAGTGTTCCCTTCATCACCCAGTACCACCCCGGACTGGAACTACTGAAGCACATCCTTTGTCAGACCTATGATTACCTATCATTGTGCCCTGAAATGAGGGACATCCAACCCAAACTATGAGGCATGTTCTGTAAGTAAGTACAGTTTTGAAATTAAAAAAGACGTGCTAAGATATCTCAATAATTTTATTTTTACACTAAAGCATGCACCTTAATCTACACACTGAGGCCATTACAGTCTGATTCTTCCTTGTTTACGTTGTGTACTGAGTGTTTAAGATGCCTCTGATAATCGTGAGTCCCACCGACTGCGAAGAACGGGCTGTTATAAGATTTCTTAGTACTAAAGGTCTAAAAGCAATCAATATTCATTGTGAGATCGGTGGAGTTTACGGAGAAAACATTATGAGTGATGGAATGATAAGGAAGTAGGTGAGAGCATTTAAAGATGGCTGCACAAATGTGCATGATGAACAACAGAGTGGGCGTCCTTCGGTCGTTAATGAAAGTTTGGTGCAGGAAGTGGACAATAAGGTGAGAGAAAACTGACGCTCTACAATTTCCTCCTTGCGGGATGACTTCCGTAATGTTTCTCATAGTGTTTTGTGTGGCATTGTGACCGAGCACTTGAATTACCGAAAATTGTTCGCACGTTGGGTACCAAAAATGTTGACGGATGTGCACAAAACCAAACACAGTGCATTGACTTTCCTTGAGCGGTACCACGACGACAGTGTTGATTTCTTAAGCCAAATTGTTATGAGCGAAGAAACATGGGTGGCCTAAGTCACACCAGAATCAAAGCAACAGTCCATGGAAGTTGAGCAAGGGCATCATTTTGCTGCAAGACAATGCCCGTCCGCATGTGGCGAATCAGACCAAATATCTCATCACATCCTTTCAATGGAAAACTCTAGATCATTCTCCGTACAGCCCCGATCTTGCACCCAGTGACTACCATCTGTTCCTGCACTTGAAGAAACACCTGGGCGGTCAGCTTCTTCAAGACAATGATGAAGTGAAAACAGTGGTGATGCAGTGGTTAACAAGTCAGGCGGCAGACTTCTGTGAGGAGGGTATACAAAAACTGGTACAATGTTATGACAAGTGCTTCAATATTGATGGAAATTATGTAGAAAAGTAGATTAAGGTACAGGCTTTGATGTAAAAATAAAATTATTGAGATATCTTAGCACGTCTTTTTTTAATTTCAAAACAGTGCTTACTTAAAAAAATGCCTCGTACTTCCCAGCCCTCCTAAAGTGGTGTTCCGTGGCCCACTCAATCTCCACAACTTCCTAGTCCATCCCTATGTCACTCCCAGTCCCAACCCCTTTCCAGAAGGATCATATTCCTGTGGAAGACCCAGGTGCTAAACCTGCCCAATCCAGCCACCCAGCCCTTCCTATTTCAGCCCTGTCAGTCGTTTGTCCTACCTCATCAGGACTGGACCACCTGTCAAAACAGCCGTGTCATTTACCAGCTCTCCTGCAATCACTGCAAAGCTTTTTATATTGGTATGACTACCAACCAGCTGTCCACCAGGATGAACAGCCATCACCAAACTGTGGCATAACATGTAGATGAACATAGCAGTTTTGATTTCAGTGTCTGCTTCACTACCTGAACCATCTGGATCCTTTCCTCCACCACCAGCTTTTCTGAACTGCACATATGGGAGTTGTCCTTACAACACATTCTCCACTCCCATAATTATTCCGGCCTTAACCTACAGTAACATATTGTCCCCACGCCCTAGACCCAACAGTTTCCACCCCCCTCTCTCCCTATTCTTGTCTCCAACCTTGTTTATTTGCAGTCCTCTGCCAACGAATCCACCTGTCTTTCCCTGCACTTCTATTTTTAGTTGCTTCCCCCACTACCCCACTACCCCCCCCACAACCCCCCCACAATCTCTCCTGATGCTGCACCTATCGGCAGTCTAGTCCCTGCACACTCCACCAGATACTGTTCGTCTTTCTCCATCTCTCCACCGTACACTACTACCCCTTCCCATTCCCCCCCCCCCCCCCCTCGTGATGTTGCATTCCGGCCTGAGATAGTGGAGTTGGTGGTCTTGTGTGCATGAGGCGAGCTTGCTTTTTTTGTGTGTGTGTGTGTGTGTGTGTGTGTGTGTGTGTGTGTGTGTGCGCGCGCGCACGCGTGTCCACTTTACTGATGAAAACCAATTAGGAGTGTCGGAAGATACTGGAGCACATATACGCCTTACAAAAGAAGAGAGCACAAAAGAAATGGTAATTAGCAGGGAAGATACATGTAGACTGAAGGGGTTCGGAAGGTATAGTAGATGCATTGGGAACCACAAATCTGCAGTTTCTAACAACAGGAAAAATGCCAGGGAAGCGCAATTTCCTTATAATAGAGAAGGGGTGGTCCAGTAGAATGCAACTTTTTCACGAAGCAAAAGTTTGCGATTAACTATGGTGAGAAAGCAATTAGAATACAGGGTCAAAGCCACAAATTGGTAGGAAGCCGATGGGTCAGGTGGTCACCACAGCTAATGCAAAATGCATTAATAGACTTGAAAGAAGCCATATTTTGAGGCATTCTATGAGTCAGACTGCAAAGGAGCTGGAAATAAATGGGAACAGCAGATGGCAAAAAGGACCTACAAATAGGAGGGAAGTTCCACATTGTTCTTCTTCTGTGACACTACGGTCCAGGATGAACCTTGGCCTTCCCAACAAGCTTCCACCATCCATCACTGTCTCAAGCTACCCTCCTCCAGTTTGTGCATCCAAGCTTCCATAGGTCTTCTCCCACTCCATCCAGCCATCTTGCTCGAGGTCAACCTTGCCCTCTTTGTTCTCCTGGATTACCACCTCAGACTCCTCCATTCTTGCCACATGACCTGCACATCTTATCCTTCCTGATCGTATGATTTTTGTTACAGGAGCATCAGCATGTATAGTGTACAATTCTGCATTGTAACTTTTCCTCCACTGTTCTCTCATACACAGGGCCAATCATTCTCCTCAAAACTTTCCTCTCAAATTCGTCGATCAGCCCTGCATCAGTTTCCATCAAGGGCCATGTTTCCGAAGCATAAGTGAGAACTGGTCTATAGTGAATTTTGTTGGGCAGCTGAGGAGTCTTGACCGGAATACATTACTCAAGGCAAAATATGCCTTATTTGCTGATATCAGCCTAATCTTAATTTCAGTTGAGATGTCATTAAAGCAAGTGACTGTGGAACCAAGATACTTGAAGCTATCAACTCTTTCAAAAGTGTGTCCATTCACACTGAAAGTTGACGGCATATTGGGTTGATGCACTTTCCCACAGGCCACGTACTTAGTCTCATCTTCATTTATCGTAAGACCCATCTTCTTACTTGCTTGACTTAAGGCTGTAAAAGCTTCTTCCAGTGCTGGTACTGTCCGTGCTATGATGTCTAAGTCATCTGCATATGCTAAAATCTGCACTGACTTGTAAAAGATGGTGCCCCTGGTCTATAGGCCTACTTCCATAATCACCTTCTTGAGTGCTACATCAAATAATAAGCATGCTAATGCATCTCCTTGATGTAGCCCATTTTTTTTTTTATTTCCAGGGGGCTCTGAGTAATTTGCTCTAACTCGAATGCAGCTTCTTACGTCAGACATCATCATTTTAACCATTCTCAGAGGTTTTCCATGTATCCCCATCTGCTGTAAGGCATGAAACAACTGTTTCCTATTGATGCTTTCGTATGCAGCCTTAAAGTCAGTAAAGAGGTGATGTGTTCCAAGTCTATATTCAACAGTTTTCTCCAAAATTTGGTGCAGGTTGAAAATCTGGTCTATCATTGACCTTCCTTGTCGAAATCTGTTTTGGTATATTCCAATTTCTTTATCCACCTGTGGGAGTAGCCGATCAAAAATAATAAATATTAGATAACACTTTGTACCCCAGGTTCAGGAAGATGAATCCACGGTGGTTTCTACACTCCATTCGGTTGCCCTTTTTATCTGTGGGACATAATATTCCTTCATTCCATTCATCTGGTATCCTTTCCTGTTTCCATATGACAGTGATAAGTTCAAACGGAGACTGCTCTAATGTTGCTTCTCCACATTTTAGCAATTCTGCAGGAATGCTATCAGTGCCGGGAGCCTTGTTGTTCTTCAGTTTCCTTAAAGCTTTTTTAACTTATTCTAACCCTGGGCCATCCAGTGGCTGTTCATCATCCAATCCTTACTCACAACCATTAGAGATATCCTCTGCTTGCTCTATCTCTCGATTCAGCAGGTCATTAAAGTATCGTCCCCATCTTTCCAGAGTCTGTTAACTCTCACTTACTACGTTTCCTTCTTTACCTCTAATCAAGCTGGTTATTGGAGCAAATTGTCTTCTAGCCTTTTTTACTTTTATAAAGAACTTCTTTGTTTCATTCTTTTTCTTGGACAATTCAATACATTCTATTTCAGCCTTAGTCCATTCCCTTTTCTTTCAGCGATGTGTCATCTTTTTGACCCTCCTTTTCTCTCGATAATCCTCCAACAAGCTTCTTGTGCAGTTCACCTGTAATATCTTTTGGAATGCAGTGTTCTTTTCTTCAGTCACTCTCTTACACACTTCATCAAACCATGTGGGCCTTATTGATAGTCTCTCCATCCCTAGTGTTTCCTTAGCTGAAATGTCTATAGCTCTTTCTGTAGTCAGCAATTTTTGTTCTATGCCATTATTGTCTCTCAATGTTCATTGTTCTTGTTCTTGTTCCAGGTGCCTGAGAAACTTTCTGACAGTATGATTCATAGGTTTCTGTTAATTGCATGCTGCAGTATTGTACCATTCTTTCCTAGTATGTCTTTCTTTCTGAGCATTTGATATCCTTGCTCTTATCTTGGCAATTACAAAAAAATGATCTGAATCCACATTAGGGCCACGAAAGTTTCGAACATCCAACAGGTTAGATTTATGCCTCTGGTCTATCAGTACATGATCAATTTGCTTAATCGTTCTACCATCAGGTGACTTCCATGTGCCCTTGTGTATCTCCCTATGGGGAAACCTGGTAGATCCCAATGTCATATTCTGGGAGGCTGCAAAGAGGATCGAACTTATTCCATTATCATTAGTGGCTCCATGTTTACTATGGGCTCCAATTATGGGCTGGAACATGTTTTCTCTTCCAAGTTGTGCATTAAAATCACCCAGCACGATCTTGATGTCATTCCTTGGACACATCATAAGCTTTTTCAAGGGCATCATAGAAATCATCTTTTAGGTCTTCAATAGATTCTTCTGTGGTGTATGTCCATTAATTATACTATAATTAAAAAATCTACATTTAATTCTAATTACTGATAGCCTTGGATTAATGGGTGTAAAATTCGTCACCAAATATTTCAGACCTTTATGAACAAGGAAACCTGTACCAAACTCATGTGTTGTTATCATCACAGCCATAGAACATAGTGCCCTCTTTCTTTTCCGATACCCTACTCCCTGCTCATCAAATTTCTTGGATGGCAATAATGCAGGGGGAAGGCTTTTCCACCCCAGGCAAGATTTTGGACCAACTAGGGAAAGTTTACTATTTCTCCATTTTAGATTTGGCCAGTGGACAATACCAGATTTTAATGGAACCCGCAGATACAGAAAAGACAACATTAGTGAACTATCTGTATACCAGTAGGGCTTAAGAATGCACTAAGTTCGTTTCACACTAATGAGTGTTCCTTTGGCAGCATTGCAAAGGGCAAAGTGTTTAGTGTATTTGGATGACAATCTCCTGCGAAAACCGAGCGAGGTGGCGCAGTGGTTAGCACACTGGACTCGCATTCGGGAGGACAACGGTTCAATCCCGCGTCCGGCCATCCTGATTTAGGTTTTCCGTGATTTCCCTAAATCGCTCCAAGCAAATGCCGGGATGGTTCCTTTGAAAGGGCACGGCCGACTTCCTTCCCCGTCCTTCCCTAATCCGACGAGACCGATGACCCCACTGTTTGGTCTCTTCCCCCAAACAATCCAGTCCAATCCAATCCAATCCAATCCAATCCAATCCTATGAAACTTCATTAAAGGAGGAATAACTCGCTTCAGGAAATCTTGTATAGATTATGGGAACATAGGTTGAAATTATTACCAGATAAGTGTGAATTCCTGAGAAAGGAGACAATAATCTTAAGACACAAAATAATTGTTAAAGACGTAGAGCCAGATAAGCATAGCGTGGAGAAGGTGAAGAACTTTTCAATTCTGAAATCCTTGAAGGGGTTACAAGGTTATTTAGGGCTTGCTGGAAATTGCCGTCAGTTTATTCCAGAGTTCATTAAGATTGTGAATCCATTATATAAATTTGCTGAAGATCGAAATGCCATACAAATGCGGAGCTCAGCAACAAGCTGCCTTTGAGGAACTGAGAGACACATTAGGAAATCCTCTCATATTGAGCTACCCAGATTTTGTTAAACCATTTACAGATACTATGGATGCCTGCAGAAAACCTTTGGGAACAGTTCTGCCATAAGGGAAGATAGGCACTTATTTGCCAATCGTCTATGCTTCTCAGTCATTGAATAAAGCTGAAAGAAACTGTTAGTCAATGGTGTTAAGAGTGCTTAGCAATAGTATCAGTCACAAAACAGTTCAGGCTATATATAATTGGGAGACATTTTACTATAATAACAGATCAGAAGCCACTGACTTGGATTTTCAGTGTGAAAGATCTATTGAGGTTAGGGAAATGGAGGTTGAAACTAGGAGTATTCTTATGTCATTGTGTATAAACCCAGAAAGCTCAATGCAGGTGCAGATGCATTTAAGTCGCATGCAATCTGATGATGTAGAGGATACAAGTGAAAGCAGGGGACACACAAAGGTGACACATGGAAACAAAAAAAAGGAAGAAGAAACTGGGGAAATTGGCACAGAGGAAAAGGCCAGAAACATGAAGGACATGCACGATAATCTGTTAAGTGGCTCATCAAGGGATGCACAGAATCTGAACTGAATAAAGAATTATAATCAGTGGTAAGGCATGAAAAGAGATTTAGAAGACTACATAAGGAAGTGTGAAAAATGATAAAAGAATACTTTTAGGCAGAGCAAGACAAAGATGCCTCTAGTAATTACAGAGATGGTGAAAACAGTATTTAATAAATATAACATTGTTTTGTAGGACCATTAGGTACAATAACAACTGGCAATCGATACATCTTGACATTCCAAGATGACCTGAGCAAGCTCACTGTAACAGTACCAATCGATAGAGAAGATGCCGAGACAGTGGCACAGAAATTTGTACAAGAAATTATGATATGGTACAGTAATCCATCAGTTGTCTTGTGACAGCCAGAGCGAGAGCACCAGCAGCAGCGAGTACTGTTTGTATAAAGCGTTTATTTTGCATTTTGTTTACGACCTTCCACTAAGGAAGGGATTCTATTAGTGTTTATCTGCTCTGCATAGTAACTAACAGTTCTTGATAAAACTTTACGTAGTTTTCGTGTTAGATTTCTTAGTGTTTTCTTGATAGTTTAGAACAGAAAGCGCCCTAAAACCGTCTTTTGTTTGTTTCGCGGCCGTTAGCCACTAGTCACTTGAATCAGCAGTTGTCTTGTGACAGCCAGAGCGAGAGCACCAGCAGCAGCGAGTACTGTTTGTATAAAGCGTTTATTTTGCATTTTGTTTACGACCTTCCACTAAGGAAGGGATTCTATTTGTGTTTATCTGCTCTGCGTCTCGTATTTCAGTGAGTGTTTCTTGATTATCAGAGTAGCTCATCAGAAGATTATCTTGGGAATTTGTCACCGTATAGAGTAGGGTAAACATAGTCATGTGTAGGGACTGTGGTTGTTGTGAGCGGACGCAAGGAGAATTGGCCACTCTTCGGGGGCAGGTGGAGGCTTTGTCTGTTAGGCTCATCGAGCTCGAGGCGCAGGCGTCGGCTCGTAGTGGCGTTGGGGCAACTGTGGTGAGACCTATGCCTACTTCGGTGGCCTTGGTATCACATGGAACCCCTGATGTCGCTGCGTCTTCCGGCAGTGAGCATCTTACCGGTCAGCCATCACTCCCGGGTGAATGGCGGACAGTGGTGGGCTCGCGCGTGCCTGGCCGAAAGGCGAAGGTGGGATCTGGCCGCGTGGCAGCTGCCTTACCCCTTTCCAACAGGTACGGGGTGCTTCCTAGTGGTGATGACATCGTTTCCGAGCCACCACAGGATGCCTCGCCTGTTGGGCCAGTGGCCGATTCTCCGGCAAGGTCCCGACAGTCACAGAGGGCGGGCCTATTAGTTATAGGGAGCTCCAACGTTAGGCGGGTTATGGAGCCCCTCAGGAAAATAGCGGGTAGGTCGGGGAAGAATGCCAGTGTGCACTCGGTGTGCTTGCCGGGGGGTCTCGTCCGTAATGTGGAGGAGGCCCTTCCGGCAGCTATTGAACGCACTGGGTGTGACCGGCTGCAGATAGTAGCACATGTCGGAACGAATGACGCCTGCCGCTTGGGTTCTGAGGCCATCCTTGGTTCCTTCCGGCGGCTGGCTGATTTGGTGAAGACAACCAGCATCGCACGCGGAGTGCAAGCTGAGCTTAATATCTGCAGCATAGTGCCCAGAGTCGATCGCGGTCCTCTGGTTTGGAGCCGTGTAGAGGGTCTAAACCAGAGGCTCAGACGACTCTGCGACTATAATGGTTGCAAATTCATCGACCTCCGTTATTGGGTGGAGAACTGTAGGGCCCCCCTAGACAGGTCAGGCGTGCACTACACACCGGAAGCAGCTACTAGGGTAGCAGAATACGTGTGGCGTGCACACGGGGGTTTTTTAGGTTAGAGGGACCCCCCCTTGGGCGAAACGATAAAATACCTGACGGCTTACCAGAGAGAACATCAGCATCGTTGATAAAGAACGTCCGTCCTCAGAGACCAAAAACAGGAAAAGTTAACGTAATATTGGTAAACTGCAGGAGTATCCAGGGCAAGGTTCCTGAATTAGCATCGCTTATTGAAGGAAATAGTGCGCATATAGTATTAGGAACGGAAAGTTGGTTAAAACCGGAAGTGAACAGTAACGAAATCCTAGACACAGAATGGAATATATACCGCAAGGATAGGATAAACGCCAATGGTGGAGGAGTATTTATAGCAGTAAAGAATTCAATAATATCCAGTGAAGTTATTAGCGAATGCGAATGTGAAATAATCTGGGTTAAGTATCAAAGGTGGGTCAGATATGATAGTCGGATGCTTCTATAGACCACCTGCATCAGCAACCGTAGTAGTTGAGCGCCTCAGAGAGAACCTGCAGAACGTCGTGAAGAAGTTTCGTGATCATACTATTGTAATAGGGGGAGACTTCAATCTACCAGGTATAGAATGGGATAGTCACACAATCAGAACTGGAGCCAGGGACAGAGACTCTTGTGACATTATCCTGACTGCCTTGTCCGAGAATTACTTCGAGCAGATAGTTAGAGAACCAACTCGTTAAGCTAACGTTTTAGACCTCATAGCAACAAATAGACCGGAACTTTTCGACTCCGTGAATGTAGAAGAGGGTATCAGTGATCATAAGTCAGTGGTTGCATCAATGACTACAAGTGTAATAAGAAATGCCAAGAAAGGAAGGAAAATATATTTGCTTAACAAGAGTGATAGGGCACAAATCGCAGAATATCTGAGTGACCACCATCAAACGTTCATTTCTGAGGAAGAGGATGTGGAACAAAAATGGAAAAAATTCAGAAACATCGTCCAGTACGCCTTAGATAAGTTCGTACCGACTAAGGTCCAAAGCGAGGGGAAAGATCCACCGTGGTATAACAATCATGTACGAAAGGTACTACGGAAACAAAGAAAGCTTCATCATAGGTTTAAGAGTAGTCGAATCATAGCTGATAAGGAAAAGCTGAACGAAGCGAAAAAGAGCGTAAAGAGAGCAATGAGAGAAGCATTCAACGAATTCGAACATAAAACATTGGCAAACAATCTAAACAAGAACCCTAAAAAGTTTTGGTCATATGTAAAATCGGTAAGCGGATCTAAATCCCCTATTCAGTCACTCGTTGACCACGATGGCACCGAAACAGAGGACGACCGAAGAAAGGCAGAAATACTGAATTCAGTGTTCCGAAACTGTTTCACTGCGGAAAATCGTAACACGGTCCCTGACTTCAGCCGTCGCACGGACGCCAAAATGGAAAATATTGAAATAAACGATATCGGAATTGAAAAACAACTGCTATCACTTAGTAGCGGAAAAGCATCCGGACCAGACGAGATACCCGTAAGATTCTACAGTGATTATGCTAAAGAACTTGCCCCCTTTCTATCAGCAATTTATCGTAGATCTCTGGAAGAACGTAAAGTACCTAGCGATTGGAAGAAAGCGCAGGTCGTTCCCATTTTCAAGAAGGATCATAAATCAGATGCGAATAATTATAGGCCTATTTCGCTTACGTCAATCTGTTGTAGAATAATGGAACATGTTTTATGTTCTCGTATTATGACGTTCTTAGATAATGCAAATCTCCTTCATCATAACCAACATGGATTCCGCAAACAGAGATCATGTGAAACTCAGCTCGCCCTATTTGTCCAAGAAACTCACAGTGCCGTAGACACTGGCGAGCAGATTGATGCCGTATTCCTGGACTTCAGGAAGGCATTTGATACGGTTCCACACTTACGTTTAGTGAAAAAAATACGAGCTTACGGAATATCGGACCAGGTTTGTGATTGGATTCAGGATTTCCTAGAAGAAAGAACACAACATGTCATTCTTAACGGTTCAAAATCTGCAGATGTAGAGGTAATTTCGGGAGTACCGCAAGGGTGATAGGACCTTTATTGTTTACAATATACATAAATGACTTAGTTGACAACATCGGTAGCTCCGTGAGGCTATTTGCAGATGACACGGTTGTCTACAAGAAAGTAGCAACATCAGAAGACTCGTACGTACTCCAGGAATACCTGCAGAGGATTAATGAATGGTGCGACAGCTGGCAGCTTTCCCTAAACGTAGATAAATGTAATATAATGCGCATACATAGGGGCAGAAATCCATTCCAGTACGATTATGCCATAGGTGGTAAATCATTGGAAGCGGTAACGACCGTAAAATACTTAGGAGTTACTATCCGGAGCGATCTGAAGTGGAATGATCACATAAAACAAATAGTGGGAAAAGCAGGCACCAGGTTGAGATTCATAGGAAGAATTCTAAGAAAATGTGACTCATCGACGAAAGAAGTAGCTTACAAAACGCTTGTTCGTCCGATTCTTGAGTATTGCTCATCAGTATGGGACCCTTACCAGGTTGGATTAATAGAAGAGATAGACATGATCCAGCGAAAAGCAGCGCGATTCGTCATGGGGACATTTAGTCAGCGCGAGAGCGTTACGGAGATGCTGAACAAGCTCCAGTGGCGGACACTTCAAGAAAGGCGTTACGCAATACGGAGAGGTTTATTATCGAAATTACGAGAGAGCACATTCCGGGAAGAGATGGGCAACATATTACTACCGCCCACATATATCTCGCGTAATGATCACAACGAAAAGATCCGAGAAATTAGAGCAAATACGGAGACTTACAAGCAGTCGTTCTTCCCACGCACAATTCGTGAATGGAACAGGGAAGGGGGGATCAGATAGTGGTACAATAAGTACCCTCCGCCACACACCGTAAGGTGGCTCGCGGAGTATAGATGTAGATGTAGTAGATGCTATTGACCAACCAGTTGTTGAAGTTTTTGAGAAAATTTTTCAAGAGGGTATGTAAACTATCAAGGATCCAGAGATACAGACCACAGCATTTCAACCACAGACAAATAGGGCACTTGAAACACGTTGGGACACTGGTCAAATATTTACGACACTTCATAAAAGAGGACCATAGTAATTGGGACCTATGGGTTCACACAGTATTTTTATATTTAATACAATGCCACATATCAGCATTTGAATTAATGTTTAGGAGAAAAGTAAACATACCAGGCATCCTACAGAAAGAACAGCTGCGTGTATTATGATGACTCTGTGTATCAGTTGCGACCTAGAATGAAAGAATCACACCAAGTAGCTAAAGAAAGGATAAAGCAGCCAAAGGACAGAAAACCAATTAATATCGAGGGCAAGAAATAAGGTTCTTTTATATGATGAGACCATGATCAGATGTTCCAAGAAACCAGTTACACTGTTCCACCGACCATACAAGGTTGTGCTGTCACAAGATGTCACATAGTCACCAAATGTTAAAACCCATGCTATTGCATGGCATACTTGGTTGAGCAGTGCACTTGTATCGCAACACAGGTGCCACCGAGCGAACCTTCACAGAACATCTAGCAGTGCAAGGAGTCCAGTTTTGGATGGCGAGCAAGTATCTACCAGGGCCATTGGATTTAACTGTACACTGTGGCTGCCATGGTGGACAGTAACAAGGAAGAGGGTGTTGGCCAGAGATTGGGAGAGACTGGGAGTTTGCTTCAGGGCACTTTGGCTGGCTGTTACCAAAGTAGAACATGGAACAGCAGAATTGCCTGTGCAAGGGTGTTACTAGACAGGGTTGTTCTCTTGTGTTGGGAGTCTACAATGCTGGTGTGCACTGCTGTGTGTACTGAGTGAATTCAGCCTGATAAGCACATATTTTAAAACCTGTAATTGCCTTCGAACTGTTCGTTGTATGTGTCTATTCTCGAGTCGCCACATTTTTCAGATGTGTATTCTTTTGGCCACTGGATTTGAAGTCACCTGATTTTTCATTATGTTCTATACAATCAACCTACTCCTTACTTAACTGTCATGTCACAGGAGATTCTTATTTGCACTATATTTTTATTATAAAAATTCTCTTAAAGAATTGAAGTAGAATGAGCTTCTTGCATAATGGTTTTACGTGTAACTTCTAATATGTACGTATTTTAAATCATTTTTTTATTCTGAAGCAGCACTGATATTTCACGTGTTTTCACTGGAGCAGAATTTCATACTGTTACGTGAGCATATTGGTGTTGAGTAAATTCTTCTTGTTGAGTAGCAACAAAGCCGATTTGTTTGCCCATATGTGTAACAGTTTTGTTCTGGAAAAAGTAATCATCTTTTAAATTTCTAAATTGTGCTATTTTTATGAAAAAATAAACATTCAAAAAGTGTTCAGCAAGGAGATAGAACCACTCACAACAACCCAGTCCTACGACTCCCTCCGGCGGCATAAAAGTGCTTGCAGTAGATCTATTCAATGTAACAACTAAAATGCTTGAAAATAGGCAGATGAAAGTACATGTAAATCAGTTGAAGCCTTATTGTCAATGACAAGAAAAATCAAAAGGAGATAGTAGCAAGAAGAATTTTTTTTTTTCCAGAGCCAAGGAGGAATGCTCTGAACGAAACTGATCTCATGGGCACAGATCCTGCAAAGTGGATGATTGACTGCCAAATCAAGAGATCCAAAGAATACAAGACTCACCTGGGATTTACTATGGTCATCAGGGCAAAGTACAGAACACTAAAGCCACGTGGAAAATTTTGAAGTATGTCAACCTGAGAATGGTTGATGAGAAATCCTATAGAGTGGCCCAAATAGGAAACAAAGCTGTCCAACAGTGCAGATAAAGATCAAGTAAATTAAATCTGAGAAGAACAGAATGTAACCTTCTATGCAATGAGGTTGTTAGTAATATATCCAAATTCAAATACACAAAAGACTTAGATCAGCAATTAACCAAACATAGTTCAGATCCAGGAGAAGAGCTTTCAATTTTGTTGGTGAAATCCGTAAAACACTATTTGGAAATTTCCACAAATCAACATCAACATAATGGGAGCATCATTGAGAAGTCTGGTAAAAATATCAAAGGAACAAAATGTCTTAGTAAGAGCAATGTTATATGAGCTGAATCATACATTAGATTATACAGTGACTAACGAGTAAATCTTGAACAGTACAAATAAGTTCGAGCAATTCATTACTTTTCACTAGCAATGACAGATGCAGTACTAAAGAGAATAACTGTGTTTGCTGCCATCAATGAAATGATACAATTAGCATAACTATTTAGAGAATTAAGTATGAGCAGTGAGTAAGTGCCATCGTGCATCCACAGAAGGGGATCCTAGCGTAACATATCATGAATCTGATCCAGAGAGTAAAATATTTAAAGTTAATTCAAAATGATCTACCAGTCCCTGTACCCTTATGAGAAGCATATGAATACACACCTCTAAAAGTAGTAGAATTAAGATTTTTTCATGGTGGATAATGTATTAGGATATGTAATTAGCATTCCACTAGTAGCAAACAAATAGTTCAATTAATATACAATGCTGCCACTCCCAACTACAGCAAGAGATCAGACAGGTAAATGCATTTATACACAGCCAGAGAAAGAGCATTTATTATTAGACTGTTTGACAAAGTTGTATGCTAAACTCTCAGCATATCAATTAGAATATCAAGAAATTGGTATGGAAACAAAGGTGTGTAAACAAATCTTTGTAACATTGTCCACCTCCAATCAGAACAAGTGTGAATTTCAATTATTACGAAGCAGGGGCATTCCAAGGAACTTTGCCCGAAAGTTAATTACCTTAGAAAAAAGTAACGCATCTTAGGGATAATGAATGGCTAAACATAAACAAGAAGGAAGAAAGTGTGACCATTTTGTGCGAGTGACAGGTTTCCAGGCATATTCACCTACAAGGTGTGAGATTGTTACCATTCCATGGGGACACTGTGCTTAGTATTACAATGGAAATTGATTGTTGTGAAGAACTGGAGAAAAAGGATTACATTGAAAGAATCGTTGTTTAAAGAACAAACATTTTGGTCTTTCATACACACCACTATTAGCAGCCTCTATTTGTTACCAGACTCATTTCGGTTACTACAGGCATTTCACCATTTTATTGCTGTTTTACTTTAAGTTTTTACGCAATGGCAAAAAAGAATGTTATTTGTAAATACAATATAATTTTGTACAAATTTTATCATGCCAACATGTTATGTCATTTGTAATGCCGAAGGGCCTTTGTGACTAGTATGGAGACATTTTATATTTTTTATTGATTTATATTACATATTTGTAAATTTTGTTTGCCTGTTGACAATTTGTAACACAATCTGGCTATATACTTGCAAATAATGCCGTATGTGGCAGTATATTCCATACAATCTGTAAGTACTGCAATGGAATTTAGATCTACTACAATTAATAGGTGGTTACAGAATTTTGTCATCGTGTAATCTGTACTATTAGCATTACAATATTAGAACTTTTGGATTAGATAGTAAATATCTTTGTTCTATGAACACAAGCTACTAGTGGCCTCTGGCGCTATAATTTGGCAACTGCTGGTGTCATCCAGTGTCAGTTCTCTTCCTACTGTTCATTGCAACGAGCTTATAGTATGTTAAAACTATCTGCACTGCCATTTGGATTTTCTGATGTGGTAGTTCCAAACATGCTTAACTGACTGCATTTCATTTACTTATGAAGGTGGCACATGATCTTTCTTGTAATCTGTCATAACAGTAACTACTATCAATATTCTCACCACATTGGTATGACAATTACAACATCTGCTATAACTTTGTTCTTAAAGGATGGTTTGAGAATGGACCCAAGTCTGAAACTAGTCACCACCAATAAATAAAGGATACTAATCAATACAACTAACGACAAAATTTCAACCTTTTATTTCAAAAAAGTTAAAAGATACGAGGAGTGTCATTAGAATTAAAATTAAGACACATAGTTACTAGGATAAACAATTTTTGGATAGCTCACAAAAGATTGGAGAATGTGGCACATCTGATTAATAAACACCAAAGGGAAATCGATTGTGTGAGATGTCCAGCACTATTCTATAGCTACAAAGGTTTAATCTCAACTACAGTAATCATCCGTGCTAAGCAAGTTAAAGGTAACTGAGAAGACCTCAGTACACCTCGTTAACATCCTTATTGTGCCATATAGGCTACACCTTTGTCCAAAGCTGGCGCTAGAACCTGTACCAGGAAGTGACACACCATCTAAATTGTTGTCTCCCCAAAATGATCTACACTGAAGAACTTTGAAAGATCTTCACCACATAAATTCATCAATATTGGGAAAGGATGTGTTGCCACAGCAAGTCATATCAGATGGCATATAATTAAAGTGCAATTCCATATCCCACTGTGGTTTTGTTATGATCACAGTCATTTATTTTCACACTATCAGCTGACTGCAGCGATGTCATTTTCAAAGCGCTTACTCTGAAACCAATAAATAACACATATTAATTACATCATATAATGTCATACGTTTATACACACAGTACTCATTATTACTTATGTGCACATACCATATGATTTGCGTAGTGTTACCATATCCTCATATTTTATGAAGTCACCCATCTCCTCAGGTTGATTGGACTATGTCTAAACTACAATGAACAGCGGCTAAAAGATCTACCAGCATCAGCCACTACTACCCAGCTGATTAAATTATCACTATGTGCCAAAAATATAGTGCTTAACTATTACATATATTTTTTCAACAAGTTTCACATCATCATCATATTGTTAGAAACTATTCTCTACCTTAAAACTGCATCACGAATTATGGAGTACGGTGTCTGTCAATTCATGGATCCATATGTTAACCTAACCTGTTCTATTCTCATCACCTGTTTGCCTTATACTTTTTACACTTATGTTCAGGCTTATTGGCAGCACATTAGCTTGACAGGAGCAAAATGGGTGGGGGAGGAAAAAATGAACCCAGCCATGATCTATCAAATGTGCTATTTCAAACTTTATCTTTTGTGGTTTGATTTAACGATGAAACACTTTGGATCACTGGAGAGCGATTTGGTTTCTGCTAATGTATGCCACTAACATTATGAGATACTTCCTTTCAAAGGTTTTCAAACTCCACTACATCTTTCACTGCACAGTATTGTGTAAGACGATACAAAAGTCATTGAGCACAAGAACTTTTAAGGGAACAACGCCATCAAAATTTACTTTCTTAAAAATCCGAATTTTACAATATAATAAAACTGGTTATCATCCTTTTACTACAAACTAATCCCCTACTCAACATTCATTTGGTGAGCCATAATCTTAACTCAAATTGATAATCTGATAAAATTTTTGACCCCTACAATTTACCAACTGACTAATTTGTTAGTTTTTGCACTACTTTCACATTAAAATCTCCTACAGTGAGTTTCTAGTGAGGTTTGATATCATTTAACTGTTTTGTGACATCACAGAGGTTGGCCTAAAACTTAACCATGCTGGTGCATAAACCTTCACAGTTTACATGGAATATCTTCGGTTTATTTTTTAAAACAAGCATTGCTACTCTGTCAGAGTCCTTTAATATTGATTTTTTTTTAATGCTCTCGCCTACAAAACATCCTAGATCTGAATTTCCTCCCTGACTGCTCCTCTGTAATGGTTCAAAGCGGGTTCCAAGAATCATACCCATGGTACATTAGATGGCTTGGGCCTGAGGAGTTTAGTGAGACACAAATTGTGCGAAAACCTTGACAGACATATGGTCACACTAATCTCAGCCAAACTCTAGTGCTTCTGTATCTCGGGAACCCAAGATCAACGTGACCAGTTAGCATGCTAATCATGTACCATCAGAATCTTCAAGTTATCACACAATTCCATAATTTAATGTTCGGGAGAAGAAGAGATTGCCACAGGAGAGGAAATGGCGGTGCGCTGCTTCAGTCCAGTCAGAAAACCTGGAAGAAAGGTGGAACAATCTCATAAATCAAGCCATGGGCAAGGCAAATGTTTGATTGAGAATTACCGCGACAGTAATAAACTGTAATTCCCTCGTGAAAGGTAATTTACAAACTCAAAGTCAACCAATTCTTGAACATTACTCGTCAGCCTGTGGCCTTTCTTTAGTTAAGGAGAAAAATTCAAAGAAGATACGAGCATTCTATCAGGAGTTTATTTAGGTCGCATGGGAACAATACAAAAATAATGAATAAACTCAGATTAGGAATGATATAAGAAATGTACTGTGTCTTGCAAAACTTATATAAAATTAGGTACAAATCAAGAAACACATTGCTTATTCCAAATTATATTTCATGTATTGGCCACAAGAGAAAAATGAAATCTGGGATAATACAGAGCATTACCAGTAACTTTTCTTCTTGAAGAACGTAGGTGAAACAGGTAGAGACAAATGATTTGGGTATCACTCAGGCAACTTATGCAGTGCACATGTAGAGAGGTACATTGGAAACATTATCTATTGAAATCCACAACTATGCATACTTCTCAAATTCTATCTTCATAAAAAACGTTTCTGGCACCTTAACAATCCATTTAGCACTGCCTTACATCCATCAGCCCAACACATGTAGATTATAATCTTCATTATACTTTTCAACTTACTTTGCTGAAGGAAATCAGGAATGTAACATTTCAGGTTCATTACAGAGAAAATAACGACAATGTGGTTAGTTATACACGTTTATTAACAAAATATAAATTGTAATTACACAAACATTCAGCACAAAAAATTAATAATGGCAAAATACTTTATGATGCAGTCTATTTACTCTATTGGCAAGTGTTACCAAATTGTGCAATATCATTAGATTACTCCCAAAAGACGCATAGAAAACTTTACTGATGTTCCAAGCAATGCCAGAAGTCCCAAGTATGCAAAACCACCTTGCATTCTTTTTGCTGGATCTGGAACATAACAACATGGGATCATGCAAAAACGGCTTCCTTTTTATAAATGATGCATAAATTACACACTATTTTTGCTCTGTGTTTTTACATATGAAACCATCAACCATTTGCAACATCACATGGTCAATATCCATTCTGGTAAGATTATGGCTTGTGTTACACAGCAATAGCTTAATTTGCAACAAATAAAATGTAGACATCACTACAAAACTTTTGTAAAATACACTGTACTATGAAGTAATGTTTTATGCACATACTTCAGAGTACCTAAAACTGCTAAACCCAACACCAGGTATACTTTTCAAATTGTTATCTCCATTAATAACAGGATTGCCTAACATCTGTCAATCCAACACACAGTGAATTGTATAATATTCAGTGTACCTTTCAATTTATTTTCTATTGAGTACTTTAACAAATTGGCAGAATATTTTAACAAAAGGTATTCACATTATTAATTTGCGTAGCAATGAAAATATTAAAAACACATACACACAGCATGTAATTCTACTACTTAGCAGCTTATATCATTATTTATAAATCAATATAGCTGAAAGTAAACAAGTTGAACAACAGACTATCTAAAAAATATATATGTGTGTGTGTGTGTGTGTGTGTGTGTGTGTGTGTGTGTTTCTATCTGCTTGACAACACTTTCTACTCCATAGAAGACTTTCTGAATACAAGGCAATTCAAAATAAATGTAGCAGTTACAAACAATTTTAACTTTGTAATGTACAGTGATACATTCATAAGAATTACAGACAACATAAAATAATATTCATATGGCACCAGTATGATGTACCAGTATGGAGTTTTGCAAATTTTAACTCAACTGCTGAATTTGCTGCACTGGACATGACGATGCTGTGTTCTCTTCTTGGCCACTTATATGACCAGAACTGACATAAATGGATTTCTTTTCATGGATAATGTGAAAGTCTTTATGTGTGTGTGTACCACCTCTGCCAAAAACACTTCCAGAACTCAAAATGCACACTTCTAATGTGACTCCTCACATGTAAGAGCTCTGGTTTTCTTTGGTGCAATTTATTGATAAATGCTGTACTTCCGGGTGTTCTTCCTTTCATGCATATAATGGAAACAACAACTTGGCAGAACACCTGAAAATGCACCATTACTCTACAAATGCTTCAGAATTTTGGCATGAAATGGATTATCACTCAGATATTGTCCCTGTGAGCAAGGGCATCATATAAAACACCTATAATGACGTAAAAAAAATGTGAGTTCTTTCACATTCTCCACAACAGTTTAAGCCATTTGTAATTGCTAATTTTCATGTTGATATGCCCTGAATATACTGAAAACAGTTAAGTATAAATCATTGTTTTAAAGAAATAGCTTCAAGACAATTATAAAAATGGTCAGCATATTTTTCAATGAGAAAGTATTCTCCAATTTTAAAACAGACTCATTTTTGAAAACATTCAGTGTAAAGAAGATAATGTGAGAAAATTATAATTGTTATCAAGCAGAAAATCCTGGTTATGCTCAATGGTTCTTGGCTAATATCTGTGCAAGCTATCTCTTACAAGGATTATGATGAAGATTGTAAATTGTAAGCTTTCACGCCGGAACTGTCACAATTAATGGAATATTCCGGGCTATTATGCAGTGGTTGAAGGGATTTCACTGTGAAAACCCTATGTTTCATACCCAACTGCAGAGGACATTTTCAAGGAGGATCTTAGCCTTGTTGAATGCCCAATTCACACCCTGGCTCGCTAATGACTACAGCAAAATTCCACTTCTGTGCGGGAGCTCACGGAAGCAGAATTTTGCTGCAGACAGTAGTGAGACAGGGTGTGAATCTGATATTCAACAAAGCTACGATCCCCCTTGAAAATGTCTCCGCAGATGGCGACGAAACATCGAGTTTTAAAGTGAAATCTCTTCAACCACGACGTAATAGCCCAGAATATTTTATTAACTGTATGATGAAGATCGTGTACCAGTCATGCCAGTAAGCAACTGATTTGTGTGCCCAATCTCATCTTCGACCTTTGCTTTTACACGACCCAACATAATGTTTGTCAGGAGGAGCACTCATAGTAATGTGCTTGATGCTTAGGTCCAATCCCTGTGCCTGTAATCCACGTATTTTGTTTCATTTGAGACCCACCCATCCCCAAGTCCCACATATCACAATTAACAATGGACTCAATGATAGCATAGACTGCATCAGGGAAGCATACTTGGCATGCAAACTGGCAGATGGGGTGCAGTCTGCATCACCCTTCAGCCGCATGTTGATTGTGTAACATGGTGTTTGTATTACTACAGCAGTAAGCATGCCGTAACTACTATTGTTTTTTCTGCACTACCACCAAATCAACTCCAACTTGTAATGTTGTATTTTTTTTTTTTATAATTGTGTAATATAAAAAAAACTACTACTATGATATCAACCCTGCTCACTACACTTTCTAACCAATATGAATCATCACAAAACCCAGGAAGATAGGAAAGACTTATGGTAGAGAAACAGAAAGAACTGTCAGAGAATAGGTAACCGAGATCTTGTCCTCACAACAGGTTGGTCCCTCTCAACCCTAGGGTCTGAGTGAGCTAACCCTCCTTTCTAACTTTCCTCAGCTCAGTAATCTGTGTTCCCTGAAGAAGAAAAAGAAGAAGAAGAAGAAACTAATACTGAAATGAGCTGGGAACAGTTTTTTCACTTAAATGTGTCTGGTGACAGTGCCAGAAGTTTGCCCCCTGATTTTAAGTTTTGGCCATTCACTAAGTCTCTCCGTAATTTTTCACTTCTCAAGGCAATAACAGGAACATCACAACAGAAGTAGTACAACATCACTTTCAGGAATATAGGTGCATCCAAACTACCCCACAACAGGCATGGGGGGGAGAGGGAGAGGGAGAGATTATTGTTTGTATCTTGGGAAATACACCATCATGACAATTTGGGTTATTTGTTTAAAAAAGATTAATGTTTAACTAATATCTCAGTTTTTATAATTTTTATCGTGGAACATTTATCAATGGAAGATAGCTGTATGTGATCCAACTGCTGCAGTTAATTGACATTCATTACACAAGTATAACAAAAATCACAACTAGTCCACATTTACACTATGTGCTGCCAATAATTTTGTAGCCAACATATTCATTCGATGTCTGTAGCCACTGAGTTAAAAAATTTCTACTTCTTGCATGCAGCATTTGTTAAGTGCCTACTGTTATGGTCTGTATTCTCTGCGATTGCCAGTTATTTCTCTAAGCAACAACTTTTAACCCCTTTTATACAACTTTATACAACTTGAAATTAATTTTTTTCACTAAAATCACTCCATGACAGCCATTAAGCAATTTGGTAGATTACACGTATTTTAAAACATACATCTTCTCAATGCGAGGGGAACTTGCCATATGGGACACGAAGGTCAAGAAAATTACAGTTGAAGTGCACTGAAGTGCACTAATACATTAAAACATAGAAGCACAAAATAAATTAAGGTAGAACAATAAAGTCAATGAAAGCTATGAACAGCATGTCAAGATCAATGAGGGAAGGTATCTCCGCTTCCACAAAAAATTTTAACTACAGTACACTACCATTCTATTACATGCCTACACATCACAATCGTGTATAAAAAGTAAAGAGCACGAAGAAAAGGAATACTTACTGCCAGTGTAATAACCCTTTGCATAAGCAATGCGGCCGGCCAGCCACACACAGCCTGCAGCAGCAGATATGACAGGGTGTTCAAGACCACCCAGCAATAATAGAGTTAGGAACTGTGGGTAATTCTCCAGCCTGAAAAGAATGATTTTAACATTCAGAGTTATGACACAGATCAGTGTTCTACAGCGACGTGTCAGATAATGTTAAAAAAACTGGTACTGTAGCGCCTAGAACCGCACGGCCACTCCGGCCGGCCCTGCTCTCACTATTCATCATGTTTACTTGCAAGAGTAACGTATTCTTACCACATGACTCATATTCTATAAACAATGTATAGTATGACAACTGCCAAGATGACAGAAAGAGAACAAACATTTCAATGATCAGACGGACAGTTCATAATGTTGTGAAAAAAAAATAATAAATAGATAAAAAGAAATGCCACGAGTGAGTTTTGAACACGGCTTGTCTGCGTACGGCCCAACACTATAACCACTTAAGCACGACGCCGCAGTTGTTAATTATAGGTCAAGATGTGATCAAGCAAGCTGTGATAATTTTAATTCCCTCTTTTTTTGCCATCTGCCTCATTAAAATTCATGTTTTCATGTTTAACTGATTATCATTACCATACATGAGTATAATCTGCACTATCATTAAAGAGAAAGATTGGCCCTCAGTTTTAAAGAATGTAGCACCGGATCTAATTTTGTGCTTAGTTTGATGTATGTAATCGATTTTTGTAACTTAAATTCTATTGTTTTGTGTAACGATATCTGTAATTTCATCACTTAAACAAATAATTTGGCCTAACTCTTGCAGCAGAAGAAACTGTTAAAAAGAATGAAGTTTTCAATGTATTCAGTTAATTTAATGAGTTAAGTTTCAATTGTAATTTCTGTAAATTAGACATCAAACAACATACAGTTTCAGTATCTATTATTGTGAGGATATATAAGGACCCAATTTTTGGTCCCGAGACAGTCACTCCATGGTCGAGTTACATACAACAAACCAGTGTTGGTTAGATCAACAACAATGCTTAAACTTAACTGTGAAATAAGTGTAACACAATCGGGCCGTGTGTTAAAACGATCACAGTGTCTGTTCCATTAGTACCTTCCTATTCTTCAAGAACTGTGAACTTTGTGGTTAAGCTTTTACAGCTCATAGATGTTCAACAGTAAACTACTGTGGATGTTTGCCTGCATTAAATGTGTATATTGGGGGAGGGCGGGCGGGCGGGCGGGCGGGCGGGCGGGCAGAGGGGCAGGGGGGGGGGGGGGGGTTATTGTGAACAGTGAAAGTTTTTAATTTCGGACTTCAAGTGGTCCTCATCAGAAACAGTTTTTGCTCTATATACCAACGTGTTAACCGAAGTGGCTACACTACACTTTAAAGTGGCCCAAACACAGAAATCCTCGAGGTTCCCAAAAGGTTATCTTTGATGCCCCAGTACAGGTCCTCCTCGCCCAATCCATCTTTGGCCATATTGGCTCTTTAGGTGTAGATGTCACCTCACCATAGCAACAAAATGTGCCAGTGCTCCATTATCATGCATCCTCGGGCACTGCTCTACGGGAACATCTCAAACAATCTTGCAAGACGATGCTGCAGAAACTGATGTTAATTCTGATCACTCAGTTTGTTTAATGACATGTACTGCCCAATAAGATGATCACCTAGTATCCCTAACCACAAAGTCAATGAGAAACATCACCAACATGGAGACTCATTCACAGCATGTGGTGCAAGTGGCTCTTTGATTCTGTTTGCAACTTCACATCTCAAAAAGACCACACCATGTACCAGCAAGCAGTGTTTACACAGAATCATGTTAGCAGTGGCTAGTAACCACAAAGATGCAATTATCTTGCAAACCGTTTATTTGCACAGCTGCATTTACTGAGACTTCTTTGCTTCCAGCATTGTGTACTTTCAACTGTACACATTTACACCAGTACTTCTTTATGAACATTACATTAACAACAATCCCTTTTCTGTTAATGTTTCACCAGTAATTGCCATAACACAAGAAAAATTTATTACACTACTCACAGCACATCTTTGATTGGTGCGTGAAGTATTTAAAACAAATACACAGAAATATTGTAAGAATGAAGTGTCACAAGAAACCAGTCATAAGACGTAGTTTAGTTCAATGCAACATAGAGTAACATATAAATAAATACTTCATTCTGCATGTAGGAGATGCACTAGGATTTCGAGAAGGCACAAATAGGATCAACGATTACTGAAACCTGGGAAGTGAGTCAGCAATGAAATTAATGACTTCTAAAACTGGTGTTCAAGCTGTTCACAGTGTCCTGGAAGGATGAAAAATCAGCCCACGTGTTGCATAACACAGGTTTATTAGGACCCTTGAACTAGGTTTCGACAATCATAAAATTATCTTATTCAGAAGGAAATTGTCATTGCTAGGAATTATACATTGTTTACAAAAGGAGCAACTAAATTGTGTTTACCATGACTCCTAGAAAAGCAAAAAACTTCCTACTATACTAATTTATTTTAGCCAAGTAATAAAAACCTTGCTCCACGATTCTTATGAATATATTAAATTGGTAGGTGTGTTGTATTAACCCTATAGCTGTCACGCAGGGTGTTCAGAAGACCCTAACCATTACTACTGACATATTATTACATGATGGATAGTAGTGTACATTCACAATCTTTGGTACCTTTCTAGGAAGTAATGTGTGAGCCATGTGTAAAAATAGAATCGATTAAGGAAGCCAGAGTTCCAAGAAAATATGCAAGGATGTTGTCAACACACTGTGCAACTACTCTCTATGTTACTATGCACTGAGAAAGCTTACAGCTGTATTCCATAACAAATGCATGTCTGTTGTCACTCCATGTGGTTAACTCAGCAATGGATCCTTATGAAGTAGAACTAAAGAGAGTGAAAGCTTCTACAATTTATATTAGATGACAATCTTCTGAAGGAGAGGAAATGGGCAGCAATTAGACCCACTCCCTGAACAGCCACATGGAAACAGAGCATGAAGACAACATAGAATCACATGTAAGTACAGCAGATAACCACATCACACACGCCTTCTTTGTTGGAAATGATAAGGCTACTAAGCGGATGAAGAACTGTTAGTCACAATGTTAGAACTTAAGTATAGATCTTTTAAATTCACTTCCCTGGTGTGAAAGCTGTTGCATAAGCTGTAAAACCTCACATGGACTGTTTCCTGATATGTATTTATAAATGATGTAATAATTAGAACAATCACATAGTGAACAAACATTCGCATACACGACACTGCATCAAATTTCACAAGAGACCATGATGCCAAATCAAACAATGTGGAATAAATCAAGTCTCTCCTCAGTCGATTGACATTAGCAAGGCATTACCGGGCAGTCCACCAAATTTAGAACACTTATGGAGTAGAAATAGTTTTTGAATTACAAAAAGATTTCAAGCAACAATGAGTTTGCGACACTTTTGTTTCTTGTTGCACTGTTCGGGATTGAACAATATTTGAGACCGACCACAGTGTTTGCTCGCCTAGCTGAATTCAGACAAGTGTTAAAAGAGTTATTTCTGTCGAACTGAAATGCAGAAATAGTATTCCAACAGCCATTAGCTTTTTATTTAGACTACCAGTTTTGTCTCCTCAATAGAGTCACTTCAGACCCTGTAGTATAAATGACAAAAAGTAGCCAATCGCAGAAGTATATAACAGGGAACCCACATGTAACAGCTCATGTTACACATGTGAGGAGCACACATTGCTCATGAAGTCTTCTACAGAAACTAGGGACAAATATTTGTTCCCTGTTTCATAGCATATTTATCCGATTATAAGATGAGGTTTTCTCCGAAAATCGTCAGTTGAAAAATACAGGGTCATCTTATATTCGCAGCTTGAACTACTGCCGCGGAAGTCAACATTTTTACATTGCTTAGTAGACCGATATAGGGGTTGTTTTACATTTACAGATGAAACTCTGGCTATTGATGTCGCATGCAGATTTATTTTGAAGATTTCGGGGTTGGGCAAACAGTACACATGCTCGAACAGGCTGGAGATTTCCCGATACACTGAAGCACCCGATGCAGTACTGAACTTGCCTGAACAATCACGTGTCATTTGATTCGCACAGCACTAGTGCAAGAGTTGCAGGAGAAACTATGACCTACCTACAACAACAATCTATTGCTCAGCTTAAAATCAAACACATTTATGAAACAGAAGAGGACATAGCATTCATCTTACGAAGCTCGTTTGCAATTAAAGTTCCCGTACACATATGGATACCATATATAAACATTTGCAGTGCTTTTTAAGTAAAGGTAATATTGAAAGGCTAAAATTTTGTCCTTCAAAAAACATTTCCCAATTCCATACACAAATGAATATTTTATTTGGTTATTAGAGACAGTAATTATTAACCAAGTGGGTTGCAAATGAAAAATTTGGTCACTGTTCACATATCAGAATACCACATAAAAGCGTTACCACTTTTAATCAGCTTTAGAATGAGATGGTGACATACAATGAAAAAAGAAAATTAATCCATAATTAAATGTCTAGAAGCGAAACTATTAATCCATAATTAAATGTCTAAAACCGAAACTAATCATATTACACGGACTGTCGTTATTGCAAGAATAAATCACAGCGGCTACATCCATCGTGGAGACAGTGCCAACAGACATCATTAGATCACAGGACGAGCAGAAGTTCAAGAATTGGACTGAATCGTAATCGTAATCTTATTTACTTATAGGTTGCCACTGTTATATATGACTTTCACTCTACAAGATACTGCAGTTGGGTGTTTCAAATCTGCTTGAGCACAGAACTATGGAAAGTTGGCACGGGAGGGGGGGGGGGGGGGGGGGCTGTGACACCAACTTGGCTGGAAACTAGAATGAGTGTGAGGAGTGGAGTGTTGAGCAAGCAGCAAATTTCGTCCTGCTGCCAACCAAGGAAATCTACACTGCATACTTTGGCTTTTTATAAACATCTACCACGATTATAAACTACAGTTTGCCTGAATTCATTTGAACTGAGTAATATTTGACAATACACAACATTAGTATACATTTCTGTAAGAGATGGTAAAATTTTAGATAGGGGCCAGTGGTTTCCTGCAACAACGTTGTCGATGCTCACCACGAAGTATGACGGGAACGCAAGAGAGGTTATGTCAGCTATTGGTTGCGTGCAGCCAACGAGAGAGGTAGGCAGACAATATGTTGGAAGCCATAAACATTATGACATTCTCACATCAGTATAGGAGCAAAATCCGATATGTATTCAGCAAAAAACAGCTAGGTTCTCAGGTCCCCACTGTAACCACAACCTCAAAAAAAGTGATGTATTCGGAAGGAACAGCCACATGTTTGTGACAATGTAGATATAAATTTCACACCTGTGTGCTATCAGGATGTTGGTGATGATCAAAAATAGTAATACCCAGATGGCAGGCTTAGCGGGGGAGGGGGGAGAAGGTAGTGACGATTAAAGTTAATATAAACAATTTCTTTTTCTTGATTCTTCTTGTATTATCAAAATGTAGGCATTCAATAAATGGCCTCAGTGTAGACTAGGTATAATGCAAAAATTTTAGGCAGATACTTTGCCAACAAAACAGTTTGGAATTTTCAGGGTCGTCTTGTAGTCAGGTAAATACAGTACTTGTACGACTGGATGCTTTTTGTCATTCATACTACAGGGACTAACGATGACTACTGAGGAGTCTAAACTGATAGCCTAAATAAAAAGCTGTAAAAATACTGATAGCCTACATACAAAGCTATAAAAATAATTGCTGCTGAAATAATACTTTTACGGTTCATTGACCAGCCATTGTCCCACTCTCCATAACCACAAGACGGAGTTATGTTTAATATTTATTCGCTGTTTGAATGTATGATGAAGGATGAACAACTGGTTACATTTAGAGGCAAATGCAATTTCCATCAGTATATACCAAGTAAGCAAGTCAACACAATGTACATTTATGTAAAAAATGGAATCCCCTTCACACCAATGGCGGACTTTTGTTCTACGGACGTAGCGACCATCAAGATGCGGCAACGTGAGGAAGGTATCACAAGTGAGTTTGTAATGGCCTCGGCATACCTTCCTTACAAGGACAGTGCTGCTCCTCCTCCTCCTCCTGCTCAGGAGGTGAGGAGACTGACAGAAGCCTACGCACAAAAGGGCGACCAACTATTGGTTGGATGCGATGCTAAGCCCACAACTTAGTGTGGGGCAGCACCGACACCAACAGTAGAGGTGGGTACATTCTAGAATTTCTTCTTGCTAATAACTTAAGAGATCCTCAATAGTGCCAAGGAACCAACATTTAGGAATATAAGAATGGAAGAGGTAATTGACATAACCCTCGGTTCCTCTTTGATGGGCAGTTATGTCAAACAATGGCATGTGGCTTTAGAGCCATCCTCATCAGACCACATGTATATTAAGTTCGAGGTTGAAATGGGCATTAGACAGACCACGTCCTATATGAATCCCCAGAAAATTGACTGGGAGGCATAGGAGGGACCTCGACACAGGCCTATCGGAAGTCAGTACTTCAATAAGGAACCCAGTAGAGTGAGGAGGTAGCAGAGGGAGTGACCTCGGTCATCATGACCGCATACCATTACAACTGCTCAATCACCAAGAAGTGTATGAATAGGAATGTATCTTGGTGGAACAACAAACTGGAATCACAGAGGAAACAGATACGAAGACTGTTTAACCTTGCGAGAAGGAAAGAACAATGGGCAAAATATCGGGAGGCCCTTGCCAAATACAATCTTGCAATTAATCAAACAAAGCAGGCGTCCTGGAAGGTATTCTGTGAGGAGGTAGAGGGTATGGCTGTTTGGGCCAGACTTCACGAAATCTTCACTAGGATACCAACTAATCCTGGAGGAACTTTAAAACGACAGCACATGAAATGCTGAAACTCCTCCTCAAGACTCATTTTCCTCAATGTACTCTGACTGACAACGTAAAGCAGGATGAGATCCCTGTGAGATATCAGTTTTCAGGCATTCGAAGGGAAAACTGGGAATCTGCCAGAGAATGTGTTGACCATAGTAAAATCCAATGGGCAGTGGGAACATTCCAATCGTTCAAGTCACCTGGCCCAGAAGGAATTTTTCCAGCGCTCCTGCAATAAGCAGGAGCGGACTTAATAAGATTCCTACGCAGGTTATTTAGGGCTAGCCTAGCAGCAGGGATCATTCCTTACGTCTGGAGGGCAGTGAAAGTTGTCTACATTCAAAAGCCAGGGAGAACTGGCCATACCAAGACCAAGGATATGAGACCATCAGTCTGTCCTCCTTTCTTCTTAAAACATTAGAAAAAGTGGTCAACAGGCATGTTAGGGAGAGGAGGTTAACTAGGGTTGCTCTACACATAAACCAACATGCATACCAAACAGGAAAATTGTGTGCAACTGCAGTCCACCAACTTGTCGGGAAGGTGGACAAAGCGCTGCACCTTCATGAAATAGCCCTCAGCATCTTCTTGGACATCGAAGGGGCTTTTAGCAACACGACCTTCAAACCCATGGTTAAGGCAGAAGAGGCGCATGGCTTTGAGACTACCATTTGCAGGTGGATTAGAGCCATTCTTAGTGGTAGAATGGTGGAGGCCAGCATGATGCAAGAAAAAATGTTAATCAACACCACTAGAGGATGTCCACCAGAAGGGGTCCTGTCCCCTTTACTGTGTAACCCTTTGGTGAATGAACTCGTTGTAGAATTAAACTCTACACAGCACTTTTGCCAGTGGTACGCTGGATCTTGTCATAGTAATACTTGGCAAATTTTCAAGTATAGCTAAGCAGGCCAATCTCTGGACTTTAGCAAGCTCCTTAGTAGCTACCTGCTGTTCTACCTTTTTCCACCACACTGTAGCCTCATAAGTGATCATAGGTGCTTAGCTTTTCAACAAGCTATGGTGCGAGGAGCATTGAGCATTGCACAAAATTGCACGAAACATGGTCAGTCCTAAGAAGACTGTTGTAGTACCATCTATGAGGGAGCAGATCCAACACACATATTGGAATCTCAAGCTCTTCGATGAAACTCTACCAGTGAAGGGTATAGTGAAATATCTAGGGGTAACCCTGGACGAGAAACTTGTCGTGGACCCCTCAAATAAGTAACACCTCTTTCAAGGTGAAAGGTACTCTAATGAGTACCAGGAGAGCTTGTGGTAACAGCTGGGGCTTAAGCCCCTACACCACGGCAGTAAGACCTATGATCACTTATGAGGCTACAGTGTGGTGGAAAAAGGTAGAACAGCAGGTAGCTACTAAGGAGCTTGCTAAAGTCCAGAGATTGGCCTGCTTAGCTATTACAGGCAGAATTAGCAGCACAACCACTGCTGGGATGGGAACCGTACTAGACATGTCCCCATTACACCTGTGGGTAAAAATGGGGACAGGCACTGGAGCACACATGTTAAAAACTGCCAAAAAATGGAACTCATAATGGGGTATCCAGGATCTCACACTAAAATATTGAATCAGGTAGACATAGGTATCATTGGGGAAATGCCGGCAGACTATATAATAACCCCCAGCTGCTTCTACAAGCCTTTCAATGTAGTAACTGAAAGTAGAGAGCTCTGGTAGAAAAAAATTTCGACACCATACTGGGGACATAGTCTGGTTCACCGACGGTTCAAAAACAGGCCAAGGTGTTGGGGCTATGGAGTGCAGCCAAGGCTGGAGAGTGCACTCTCTCTAGGGAAGATGGCCACTGTGTTTCAAATAGAAATATGTGCTATCAGGGTGTGCATGGAGGAGAATTTGCAGAGGTGCTACAGAGGTCATAGCATTTTCATTTATTCAGACAGCCAAGCAGCCCTGAAAGCAATGGCAGCCTCTGCAACAAAATCAAAGAATGTGGCAGAATACCACAAAGTCCTTGTGGAACTATGGAAAAGCATTAGGGTAAACCTATTGTGGATCTCTGGTCACTCAGGGATTGGTGGTAATGAGCAAGCTGATTGTTTAGTCAGGATAGGGGTGATGACAGTCACCATGGCGATGATCAAAATAAAATTATGAGATTGGACAAGGAGACAGCATGTAGAATATTGGGCTACAGTCCAAGTCTCTCAATCCTGGGCTTGAACAGGAGAGAAATGAAACTCATGATTGGACTATTGACAGGCTATGGGAACTTTAAAAAACACTTGCATTCAAAGGGGATAATGAAGAAGACCCCAAATGTAGGATGTGTGGAGTGGGCAAGGAAACTGCATCACATTTGATCTTGGAATACGAGGCATTGGTAAAAGACACAGAATATTCCAATCAACCAGACCTGAAGAAATTGTGTCTAGCAAAGCACTGTTAAGGGCACTGGGTGGCTTTACTAGAGACACAGGGAATGGTACTCCACAACAAACTCTGTTTCGGTGCAGGAAGCATCGGACTTGACCAGTGTTGTCTATGCTATCCTGATCAAATCAAATCAAGCATATCAGCAAAATATGGATTGAAGAGTTTCACCTTGCACTATGCAAGAACATGGTATACTCTGCAGATGAAAATTATGCTAGAAAGAAACCACAGGGTCCCTTTGCATTGTCAAACTCACCTACGGAGATAGTAAACAGAACAACTGTACAGAATATCAAAGGGACAGGATGAAACATGACACTTGACAATTGGTTTTGTCCCACCCCACTGGCTACATAACTCTGAAGAAGAAACTGACAGGAGTAGGAACTCTTAGAAAGAACAAGATGGAGGTACCTAAAGAGTTTGTTTGCATGAGAGAGAGAATCAAGAAGCAGCCTCTTGCGATTAAGAAAGGATAGTATAGTTTCATATACGCCCAAAAAAGGAAAAAACATGCTCCGCCTGCATCACGATGTCATTGACACTAATACTGTGGATGATAAGAAACCAGAAATTATAATAATGTGTATGACCAAAACAGTAGACACAATAGAAGAAATGTACACTACTTATTCATGCTCAAGGTAAACCACACACTAGCCACTGCCCTGTTTAACTGAATGATTAACATTGCTGGCATTAACACCTTTATCATATATGCAAGTAATAAAGAGGATTTCCTGGAGTATGTTTTTATGTGAGGTGTGAAAAGCATTAGTAAAACTAGTAGTGCACAAGAGAGCAGCCATTCACTCCTTGCCTAAACATCTTAGAAAGAAAGCTGCTGAAATGGCAGGAGTTGAAGACAGCAACAATGTGGTGCCTTCTGCACAAAGCCCAGGCACTATGCCGTTTGTCCTCTGCACAAAGACTTACAAGTTAAATCGCACTGTGCCCGTATCTAACGTATGTGACTAAATTCATAAAACTGTTGTAAAATTTGACAGTATAAATGTTTAGTGAAATGTGAAATAAATCTGGAGCACAGAACAAAGAATACCAGAAACTAAGAATTTCAAAAAAGGGAAATACTGACTGTGCTTCAAAAGCGTAATCTGATATTCAATACACAAAATACACTCATATTCAATGAGGCAGCATTCAGAAGAGCCCATTTATTCAGTAAACATATTTATATTAATGATCACACACACACACACACACACACACACACCAGAGAGAGAGAGAGAGAGAGAGAGAGAGAGAGAGATTACAGAACTCTAATACATACGTATTTTGGTGTGCTCTCTGAATGCAGTTGAACTGATCATTGTCTTTGCTATACATTGTTGGATATGGTATGTTGTACTTCTTTCGTGCAACCCCGACCTAGAAATTAAGGATGGACAACACATATGATAACTTTTGGAAATAATCACACAGTCAAGTTAGGAAGTTGAAAAAAGTATTTAATTTACTATTTAAACATTAAAATAACACATGCAGCCTTATGTCACTACTTTATATGTAAGAGTCACTGAGAATCTAGAGTCAAGTGAGGAACACATGAGTAATGGAAACAGGAAATTAAGTTTGACAGAATTGTTATCTGGTACAGCTTTCACTCAAAAGTTCAGTACATCCAAAAGCAACATGACTAGTTAATGGAGAGATATTACTTATGTTGAGATGTAGATTGTAATAACCAAAATTTTTAAATTACATCAGCTTTCAGTTTCAGTCTGTATCTTGCATGCCACTTCAGGTGCAGTTCTTACTGATATCAATTAGTGCCAGTATGATGGATGCACAATCATTGAACATATTCTCTGTTTGAATATAATAAATTTCCTAGAGTGGGAGAAAGCTTCAGAATACTTCACAGTATGTGCACTGTAATTACTACCAGGCCAGTTTCATGTGCTAAAGGGGAAATACGGAAGCGTCCGATCCCATCTGTCTGCTTTGACCCATGACGTCACAAATATGGCGGACACAAAAACACACACACACACACTTTCCACAAGAAGCCTAATGACACTAACAGGACAAGCGCGGGAAATGGGGTGTTTTGGGTGGGGGGCAAACTAAATATAAACAAATTTAGACGCCTTCCGTAGCTACAAAGTGTAAGTGAAGACAGCCACGCATGAATACCCACCCACCTCCCCAGGGGTCGTAACCTCTGCAACCCATAGAAGATAAAGATGCTTCAGTAGCTGATTAGTGCTTTTTGTCTTTTAAAAAAAAAAGATCTCACAGGATAGAATGAACAGATCAGAAAGATAAACATAATAAACTAAAACAGAAATTGGAGGAAACAGATAATTAAAATAAGTAATAAGTGTTTTTAAATTAAAAAAAAAAACTCACGAGATAGAACGAACAAATCAGAAAAGTAAATAAAATAAGATAAAACAGAACTGGAGACAGCCACACTCAAACCAAACTCCGCGCCGTCATGACGTCACACACGACAACACCCTTACGTCAAGGGGTCAAAGTCGACGCGTTGGATCGGACGCTTCTGTCGACCCGCTGAAGGGAGACAGGATTAATAAACATTTATTGCCCAACAATGTATCCTTTTCTTAATAATCTGACATCATAGGATATTAATTCAATATTAAATGACAAAGCACATTTACTGTCTTAAAAATACCCATTTTAAGCAACAAACAATGTAAAATTGCAAACTGAAGAGCCATAACAACTTGCTGCCAAGAGAAGTATGAGGCACGTTTTTTTTTAAGAAAAAAAAGTAACATTTGGAAACAGAAATAAAACAAGCAAACTTTTCTAAGCAATTTTATTTTTTCTGTGAACACCAGCACTTTAACCTACTTTTCTACACAATTCCCAGCAATACTTAGGCACTTATCATATTATACGGCTAACTTTTGAATACCATCCTCATAGAAATCTGCCGCTTGACAACCATTGCAACAGGGTTGTTTTAGATTTTCATCGTTGTTGTGGCACTGACCACCCAGATGCTTCTTTAAATGCAATAATGCATGGTAGTCACTGAACACTAGATCAGACAAATGATCCGATCAGCTCTGGATTTCGACTGGCCACATGTGTGGATGGGCACTGTCATAAAGCAAAATGATCCCTTAATAAGTGTGCCACACCTATTGCTTGGAGTGCATGGCACAGTCTTTTTAAAACTGGTTCACTTAAATATGTCCATGCCACAGCAGCTAGTATCCAAAGTGTAGGAAATACCTCTTTAGAATAGCATATCCTGGAGAATTAACATTCAGATCCCCCTCCACATGGCTTAATTTATGTCTATTGCAGCTTGTTAAACCCCTTCATGCACATGTGTGTTACTTTGCAAGTATACATTTTTTTTCATTCATTTGTACACCTAAAAATAAGCATTTAAGCAGTGAGTTACTTAAAGTGTGTGTTCCACAATGATTATGTGCAAAGATAATCACTCAGTTTCTTGCCTGTACAAGCACGGATTTTGGGCCTTTTAAGTTACAGCTCGCCACAGGAACATCTCTTAATGTCGCAAAAACTGTTATACTTTTGACATTCATGTATTACTCTGTTGTAAAAGACAACATCTACAGATAGCAAACAAGCAAGTCTATATATTTCTTTACAAGTTAAACTGTACATAGGCCTAGTTGAAATTTGTTCTTGTTGCTCAGCAAATATATAACAACACATGATCAATGATAGCTCATATTTCAAGAAACTGCTGTATTAAATCATGCCTCCCTGTTTGTATTTGTAGAAGAAAGATGTTAAAGTGTGTACTTAAGTGCTAGAACAAACCTTGATCCCCTTCCACATAAGTACAAAGATTGAGCCCACTGCAACGAGAACGCAGTAGCCGTACTGTGATGGGACCTGAAGGGTAATCATCTCTTCCTTAATTGGTAAACTGAATGAGCTGAAAGCAAATAATTAAGTGTAAGTATGGAATACTAAAACATTTACACATTGCATATTTCTGCGAAGTTCTGTTAATGTTAACAAATACCATCAAATATACACTTTTTCGCCATATCTAAAGGGTCGTTACAATTAGATATAATGTATTTCATTTTGATTGGCGACGAAATTTCGAGAAGTTCACAATTTTCGAAAAGTTATAAATGAGATTCTCAAACAATGTCGTTATATTTCATTTAAAAAGAATGTGAAACCTGCATGCAACAACAGGCGCCCGTGAGTTTATTAACAGTTTACATTACGCAAAAGGGTGGGTGGCGAGTGTGATTATTACTATACCTGAACAGTGAAAGTGACAACAAATACTGTCGAAAATAGTCATTTATAAAATGACATATACACGAAGAATAGCAAAACAGTCAGAAAAATAATTGTCGATGCGATGTAAAATTAATGTTAAGGAACAATATGTACAGCTCTGAGATAAGAACAAGGACAATCCCAAAAGGCGAAACAGTTGTTCAAATAACATATACCTTCAAAATGCAGTACTGATGATCAAGACCTACGTAAAACACTACGAAAGCACCGCCGGCACTACTATACTCACGTAGCCATAGTAATCCCAAATGTTCAGCTTCCACTTTTATATATCTCTCTGTCACAGCGTCGCCGGCACGTATCTTCTATTCTCCGTATTACGTAAGCACAAAACCTGCAAGCAAGCATTGCCAACCTAACAACATGGATACATTAACCCTTTTTTCAGTTGTCACAGACTATGGTGTTATTATAGGCAGCAATGTATCTTGCTGTTGAGCCCATTCCATATCACAGTATAGTAAATAGTTTGGCCAACATATTAACCTCATGTCTAAACCTCAACTTGTTAAAAAAAATTACGTTGCTGCTGTTGGCAGCACAAACTGCTAGTTCCTAAATTGCGATGAGCAAGAATGACAAGCGTAATCGTTCTCGTGAAAGTCATGATGCGTTGTCGAGACTACAGGCTTTCTGTCACGAGTCACAGCGATTACAGTATCTCCGACTGTGGATACACATATTTTCTGATCAAAGCAAATGAAAATCCAGGCAGTTATAGATTCATTCTACGTTTCAATTAACATCCTCCCATTTCTTTATTGGAAGGCTCGTGCCCATCTCATTGCCAACAAAATGCATCAAATTTTGTTTGTACTGATAGCAACAACTGCACTATCATGGTCTGTTTCAGCTGCAGCACTAGCCTAAATGTCAAATAAAGCTATACTTAATTTCGCATTTTCATTGCATTATTGCCGTATTGTTGGCCACTGAAAACTGACATAAAAGTTCTACCGTTACTTTAATGTTATCACTTGTGGGTTAGTTTATTAGAAGTGAAATGCTTCATGTGCCAGATGTGTAAACCGACCAATACGCAGTATGAGATAAAATTTCCATTCAGGGAGTGAACATGTAATCCATTTCGGTAATATTCCATAAGTGGGGTTATTTTGAAGGACAGTAAATATGTCTAAATTTCTTGTCAACAAGTATGTCCCTGAACTAGTATGATACGTCTGCTAGATGGTGGACATCTCACCCCTTCTTTGGTCGCTCCGCCTTTTCCGTTTCGTGTACCTAACAATCGTAAGACAACAATACTGCAGCTGTTTACCGATCAATCTTCTTGCTGTGAGCCGCGGGGGTAGCCGTACGATCTAGGGCGCCTTGCATACGGTTCGCGCGACTGCCCCCGTCGGAGGTTCGAGTCCTCCCTTGGGCATGCGTGTGTGTGTTATCCTTAGTGTAAGTTAGTTTAAGTTGGATTAAGTAGTGTGTAAGCCTAGGGACCGATTACCTCAGCAGTTTGGTCCCACAGAACTTACTACAAATTTCCTATTTTTCTTGCTGTGGAGGCGGGGTGCCAACTGCTATTTGACTTTCATTAAATCCACAACAACGTGTCGGTAGGATCCCCCGCCCAGTAATTTTATCCCAAGAATTTCAACCCCACTAAAATATTGCGGGAGGAGGTGGTTTATGATAACGGGACAAACAGCAAAACACACACTACTAAAATATTTCTATTTCAAGAACAATTTTTCATTACATAAATGATTATAAAGCATTGAAATTTATGAGTACCAATTAAACTTTTAAAATATCACTAACAGTTGACTGGAAATACTGAATACTTCACTTTGAAATCCAACTCCAACAAACTCGGTTGACAACTGTTTTCAACTCGAAGTTTGACTTAGTTTTCAACTGTTGTTCAACAGTTGTTTGGAGTCGCGAGTCTGTACAACTACTTGAGGGAAGTTTTGTCTAGAGTTTGCAGTTTATGGTCAGTGTGCGAAAACACGGCAAAGTAGTGTGACTTGAGCATGCGCATTTTCCGTGTCGTCTGCTGTGTTTCTTTCTTCATCTGCTGTGTTTCTTTCGACAATGGCAACTTACGAGTCGTCAACAGATGCAACAATTCAGTTTTTGTTGGAAACTGAAATGAGGAAACCTCTGTAGTATTCTTCTGATTCTGCATATTAAAACATATAAAAGGAAAGATTTGTTGAAAAAAGTTTCTGACAAAATTGGTGTATCGCTTATGGGGTGTGAAAGGAAATGGACAAATATGAAAACTAAGTACAATCGTGAGCATTGTAAAATGGTCCAAACTAGAAGTGGGTCTGGGAGAACTGAGATCTTCGTTCCGAAATAGATATTTTACGAGCATATGAACTATTTGGGAGGCGTGAAGAAGCCACGGAGAAAAATATTTACAATCGTAAGTAAAATGTCATTTATCGCTTTAGGGCTGTTGGTCGGAAATTTTGTAATTACAACTGTATTTTCACGGAAATTTATCTATTTCTCTTGTCATATCATTTTGTCAAAATCTGGTATAAAGTACTTTGCAAATTAATGGCTTACATTGTTAATAACTAAAGCTACAAGGGTTTTGTTCGTAAATTTTAATTACATTTGTCTTTTCATTCAATATTTTTTATTCATATTCTTCTTGCCATTTCACTTTACCAACATCCGATACAAAGTAGGCCGGCCGAAGTGGCCGTGCGGTTAAAGGCGCTGCAGTCTGGAACCGCAAGACCGCTACGGTCGCAGGTTCGAATCCTGCCTCGGGCATGGATGTTTGTGATGTCCTTAGGTTAGTTAGGTCTAAGTAGTTCTAAGTTCTAGGGGACTAATGACCTCAGCAGTTGAGTCCCATAGTGCTCAGCGCCATTTGAACCATTTGATACAAAGTAGATTGCAAATTCACCCCTTATATTCTTGCGGTTCTTCGTGCGTTGTCTCCCTTTCTCTGAAGACATTTATTTTGCGGAGGCATCCTCCAAGTGCCATCCGAAACCCTGCCTGTTTCTGGACCTCCCACATCAAAACTGCCAGGTGGGGAGTAAACTGTGGCACTTTCTTTATTTCTTCTTAGAAAATTGTGCAAAGACACAGTTGCAGAACCCAGGAATGTTGCTTTTTCATGTCCTAAGTGCACAGTTGTTCTAAGACAGCGAAAAATTGTTTATAATATTCCAAAAAAATTATCCACACTTTTTCTAGCGCGAGATACACAGCAATTAAAAATTCTTTCCTGGCTGTCTTTCTTGCCATCCTGCGTATGGTTACATCATGTACTCTGAAAGAGCAAAAGCATCATCTCCCACCATAAAAAATGGTTAGTCTGCACAGTTAGAATCCATTTACATTGCTTTTTCTGTTACAAAAAATAAAACCGCCGAACGTGTGTTTACAAGAGTTTGAAACTTTTGCCAACATATTTCAACAGTCGTGAGTTTTCCAGACTCACAATAGTTGGAAGTTTGCCAAACATACAACTGTTGTATGTTTTTGTTTGTTGGAGCTGGTTTTCGGTGTGAAGGTACCTTAAAAGCTGTACAGAATGGCGCTTGAGATTACAAGCTTTGCAACTCTGCATTGAGCAGCGGTTGAAATTTTAAACGATTGTTGTCAGCCTCTCTATTGAAACAGCGGAATAAACAATGAAAACTGACTCAGTGAACGTAGAAAAGTGAATTAATCACTCATGTCTGTAAACGTGATAATGTTAATACTAATACTAACATACCATCAGTACATTCGGTGATACCACAAGGTTTAGCAAGTGAAAATGTGCACGAAATCATGAGTAAATTACTTAGAACTGATGAAGCGATCTCGGAGGTAGGGTATTTATCTTGTGATGCGAATGAAGTCTTAAGTCACAATGAAACTCAACGTACATCAGCAAAGAATGACAGTGCGATAGGAAAATCCTTTCAACTTCCTGGCAGAAAAATCGATCATGATTAAAGTTTATTACTAATAATAAAAAAGACGAGGCAGTGACGTCGTGCAGTACTTCCTTTAAACATCTTCAGCAAGTATGTAAAACAATGAGAACGTCATCAAGTGATTTTTAAGACCGTATAGCAAAGAAGAATAAAAAAATGACGCCATATATGAAAATTCGGATTGTGTGCAGCACGAATAAGATGCAAAAAGCAGATCATAGAAACATGTACAGTAAATACTCGTGAGTCATGTTTAAAAAATAGGAAGGAAAAATTAGATGCAACGGTGATACGATTAGTTTATATGGGCGCAAAAACAGATCCAGAACTTATGTAGCAACAAACTGCGAATGTCGTAGGTACGGGAATATATCTTCACACCGATAAGACGATGACTAATTTCAAAGCGGAACAGTTACTTTTAAATCGAAATTGATTAACTTTTTTTCCATTTCTGTGGATGAGTCAGACTATAGGTTTTCTGAAAATCACTGCTTTTATATGTTACGTAAGTGAACGAATAAAATAACGCATGCTACTGTTCCTATAAACTAGTGAAAAATGCTGACACGAAGTCCCTTGAAGTAGAAATTATCCAGGTTCTCTCAGAAGACAGCATAGGTGTGGAAATGCTTAAAGGAAAGCCTGTAGGATTCCGTTCCGATGGAACGGCGCAAGGTGTTGCAGCTAAAATTATGAGAAACGTACCTTCACACCCGATTACTGTACTTTGTATGGCTCTTAGGATGGAGCTTGTTTCTGTAAATGTTTTTTGTGTCGTAAATGCTGTTCATAACTTTGAATGCTGGTTAGACAAACTTTATAAAATTTTCAAGTAACCACATTTTCAGCTGCAAAACTTAAAAACACTGAGACAGTTATAGGCACCACGGGTTATCTGAATGTTAACTGTTGTTTCATATTCGTTGGATTTCTAATGAGAAGGATACTTTGTTAGCAGTACTGAAAGAGTTTCGTTGTATCATGCAGTTCCTAAACGTTTAAACTGAAAGCTGTGAATCTTTAAGTGCAGATCGTTGTAAATTGGCAGGGCTTTCACTGAGAAACAAATTTTCTATTGTTGGATTTGTTATTAAATATATCATGTGTTATGCCTCTAATTAGTACAACAGTGCGAAAATGGAGTGTTTCTTAAATTGAAGGAGAAAATAAAATGCTTGTTAAGGATGACCTTTATTTGAGTCTTTGTAAAGAAAATTACTTAACATGCTGTAAATATTGTAAACTTCAGTCTGAAGATAAAGGTGAAAACAGAGAGTTTGCAAAATATAATTCAAGAGTCGAACTGGTGTGTTATTTAACTGTCAACATGGCTTCCTTCAAACCAAGTATTAAATTCGGACATTTGAAGAACAGAAGACTACAGGAAAGCAAATGAGGTGTCTAAAAGTTCATTCTTCCAGGCACAACTATCTATTTTGCGTACATAAAGGTGTGTTGGTGTGATACTTGTTTTGTAAAATTGTTTCCTTAAATTTAGGAAATTTCGAGAACAGCTTTCTGAGCAAAACTAGAAAATAAAAAAACCGAGAAAAGGGCGGTCAAATTTTTTTGTGAAATAAAATAGATTAGAGAAGCACTTGACGTGCTTTAAACGATGCTCGAAATCATCTACAGCAAATGAAGTGTCGATGGAGAATGCGCATTCTCTTTCCTGATATTTGAAGGATTCTCTGCAGAAAAAATTTTGAGACACAAAAATTGAAGGAGCCTTTTTACACATTCAGGCGTAGGTGACAGAAATACCTCAATGCAACGCTACAGTAGACCACGTTCTACGTAATCCACCAGACGAATACTCTTTTAAGTTAAACATCGAACTTCAAACTCTCAATCGCCATCCCAGTTGCCATAGACAATTTCGAACATCACTCAAAAGATGCATTAAATGTTTTCTAATTATTGTATTCCTTATTTTCGAAAGATCAGTTCAGAGAACGTTTCACCGGCTTTCTTTCAAAGTCTTTCATTCTTCTTTATTGAAAACAACGAGAAGCCTTCAACAATCGCAAGCACGGTGCCGCCGGTCCGTCTGTCAAATCAGTTGCGCAAGTGTACCTTTCACTCCACACGTCCGTACTGCAAATGTAATACCCCGAAACTGTGGTACACTGACTTACTTAAGTTTGTATCATGTATGTCAGCTAATATTTTTTAAGTCGTCATGGTTTTTCTTGCGTCTTTCGCCTACTTCTTTTAATTGCACATGTGCTAATAATTACCCAGTAACAGCCTGTTTCTTGTTTTCTGATGCAAAGTACCAACACGTAAATACAAATTCATCAGCGATTTCGATAACACATAAGAGTGGTTCTGACATAATTGATCACTTAAACACAAAAAGGCGTAAAGATAATTCGAAACAGCAGCTTAGTGGCTCGAAAAATGGTTCAAATGGCTTTGAGCACTATGGGACTTAACATCTGAGGTCATCAGTCCCCTAGAACTTAGAACTACTTAAACCTGGTCACCAGTCCCCTAGAACTTAGAACTACTTAAACCTAACTAATCTAAGAACATCACACACATCCATGCCCAAGGCAGGATTCGAACTTGCGATCGTAGCGGTCGCGCGGTTCCAGACTGAAGCGCCTAGAACCACTCGGGCCGACCTAGTGGCTCGAACGTTGCCAAATTCCTTGAAAAGGTTAGACCTGGCTGAGAAGAAAATCTGATTCGTTCAGGCGAAGGTACATTGGTTTAGCACACAGTTTTTCACACCATGTTTTTCAAGTCTTAGGATTGCGATGGTTCCCTAAACTGAGTAATGTTTCCAGAGTGAAATACAGCAAAGAAAAAAGTAGCATGCAATTGCATAAAAGCTACAGCTATTGTGAAGAATATGTTAAGACATTTGTGGGTTGTCGAAATGAAAAGTTACCTTGAAGATGCGCCATTCATAAGTGTATCTACCCGTACTATTAATTACGGGAGCACTAAATTATTCCCCCTTGTCATTCAGTATGTTCGTCAAAAGAACATGATATCAAAGCTCCTTAAAATCCAAAGTACGGTTCCCGTACTGAAAATGAGACATCCGATATAATTACTAAGATTATTCTAAAGCAACTTGAAAGCGTTATCGTCTGTCAAAGTAAATAGACTTTTCCGATGAGAACTACAACACAAACTTTGGTGGGAGAATTGCGATGTAACAAGTCATGTCGTCCATATCCTGGAAAGGGAACTTAATCCAAATATTATTGGTTCAAATGGCTCTGAGCACTATGCGACTTAACGTCTGAGGTCGTCGGTCGCCTAGAACTTAAAACTAATTAAACCTAACTAACCTAAGGACATCACACACATCCATGCCCGAGGCAGGATTCGAATCTGCGACCGTAGCGGTCGCTCGGCTCCAGACTGTAGCGCCTAGAACCGCACGGCCACACCGTTCTGCCCATATACTCATAACGTCGTGCTTCATGGCTGTAACCTACTGTCTGTCGACGTAGAGTCTATGATATTGATAATCTTTCAACTTTTTCTCATTTTACACAGTCCGCACAGAAACCCTGCACCACAGCTGAAACAGAATACAGACACCTATTATTTCACTCAAAAACACGATGGCCCAGTGGTCGCCTATACTGACACTGTGATGTCACCCCGGGCTGCATGTTACTGAGCTTATTATTAATAAGTAACCTAGAAATGCATTATATATGCTATATACACTGAAGAGCCAAAGGTAATGGTTCACTTGCCTACTATCGTCTAGGGCCCTCGCCTTCACGCAGAAGTGCCGCAACACGGCGTGGCATGGACTCGACTAATGTCTGAAGTAGTGCTGGAGGGAACTGACACCACGAATCCTGCAGGGCTGTCCACAAATCCGTAAAAGTACGAGGGGGTGGAGCTCTCTTCTGAACAGTACGTTGCAAGGCATCCCAGTTATGCTCAATAATGGTCATGTCTGGGGAGTCGGGTGGCTATCGGAAGTGTTTAAATTTAGAAGAATGTTCCTGGAGCCACTCTGTAGCAATTCTGGACGTGTGGGGTGTCGCAGGTCCTGCTGGATTTGCCCAGGTCCGTCGGAATGCACAATGGACGTGAATGGGTAGAGGTGATCAGACAGGATGCTTACGAACGTGTCACTTGTCCGAGTCGTTTCTAGGCGTATCAGCTGTCCCACATCACTCCAACAGCACACGCCCTACACCATTACAGAGCCTCCACCAGCTGAAACATTCCCCTGCTTACATGTAGGGTCCATGAATTCATGAAGTTGTCTCCATACACGTACACGGCCATCTGCTAGATATAATTTGAAACGAGACTCGTCCGACCAGGCAACATGTTTCCAGTCATCAACCGTCCAATGTCGGTCTTGAAGGGCCCAGGCGAGACGTAAAGCTTTGTGTCGTTCAGTCATCAAGGGTACGCGAGTGGGCCTTCGGTTCAGAAAACCCATATCGATGATGTTTCGTTGAATAATTTGCACGCTGACACTAGATGGCCCAGGGTTGAAATCTGCAGCGATTTGCGGGAGGGTTGTATTTCCATCACGTTGAACGATTCTCTTCAGTCGTCGTTGGTCCCCGTTCTTCTGGCATCTTTTTCTGGCCGCAATGATGTTGGAGATCTGATATGTTACCGGATTCCTGATATTCACGGTTGACTCGTGGAATCGTCAACGGGAAAGTCTCCACTTCATCACTAGTCGGAAATGCTGTGTCCCATCGCTCGTGCGCCGATTATAACACTACGTTCATACTCACTTAAATCTTGATAACTTGCCATTATAGCAGCAGTAACCGATCCAACAACTGCGCCAGACACTTGTCTTATATTGTCGTTGCCGTCCGCTTGCTTAGCTGGGCGGTAACGTGCTCGCCTTCCATGCAAGCGGGCTCGGGTTCGATTCCCGGCCGGGTTGGAGAGTTTCTCCGCTCGGGGACTGGGTGTTGTGTTGTCCTCATCATCATTTCATCCTCGTCACCGGCGCGCAAGTCGCGCAATGTGGCGTCGACTGAAGTAAGATTTGCACTTGGCGGCCGAACCTTCCCGGATGGGGCCTCCTGGTCAACGATGCCATACTCTCATTTCATTTCCATAGGCGTTGCCGACGGCAGCACCGTTTTCTGTCTGTTTAAATATACTAGTTTCTTTGGCGCTTCATTGTGTATACGGCCCCGATGGGCAAGTTACAGAAGGGCGTGTAAGTTGATCGCCGGCTCCCAAGTACTAATTTCTGAAAATTGGCACCATTTGAAATACTTCATGTCGTCTGTTCGGTGTTTTAGATTGCTGCCACCCTCAGTGACCCTCAAATTACGACACTAATTAACAGACAAAGTTTTGCTGTGCTGTCTGTGTGAGCAGATGATTAATTGACTAAAAACAGTAATTGTACTCATATTTAAATACATTATGAGACACGAGAATGTTGACTAAATGTTTGGAATGTAATTTTTCTTCTACTCATTGCAATGTACCGTAACATCCTGAATTTGGCTTCATATTCTTTGCTACAAATATGTACCAGATGCGTTATTAATGCGCATTCAGGAACCCATGTTTTTTTGCGTTCGAAACTCATACAATAGCAGCTGATCGGTATGAACTGCACGCCCATGAGTTGTTAGTACTGGAAGACAAACAATAAAATATCCACCCCTGCCCCTACCCCCACCCCCTCCCCCAATCTTTCTAACTCCGCAGTGACCACACTATTTAAGCCTCTGCCCCTGATGTAAGCGGCCAACTTTGCTTAGCTCACGGGCGAGTTCACCAGCGTCAATTAAAATTAAGCACATCTTAAAACATTATTCCCTCATTAAGTACTTTTGTTTGCTATCGAGCACGGAAACGATAGCTTTAAGAGGCTCTTAACATTAGTTGACGTTCCGGATTCGGCTGTTGGTTGCTATAATCCGATCCACGAACGATGGTGGTTCGCGCACATGTCGAGGCATGGACGGGGACTGCATTGTTGACGCCTGCTTGAAGAAAGCGTATACCCTGCAAATTATGTCTCTCGCTTGTTTATGCAGAATTTATCACTTATCACCACAATCAGCGATGACAACTCGCAACAAATGGAATCGAAATTCACTAAACGACTGCCGGCCGAAGTGGCCGCGCGGTTCTGGCGCTGCAGTCTGGAACCGCGAGACCGCTACGGTCGCAGGTTCGAATCCTGCTTCGGGCATGGATGTGTGTGATGTCCTTAGGTTAGTTAGGTTTAACTAGTTCTAAGTTCTAGGGGACTAATGACCTCAGCAGTTGAGTCCCATAGTGCTCAGAGCCATTTGAACCAGAGCCACTAAACGACTCGCTGCTATCACGTTTAATGCTCGCATTAGCTACGGAATTTACAGCAGAGCGCTCAGAACACTACTGAAACCTCATTGGCTGTCGGAGAATGCGTGACGTAGATGCGCAGAATAAGCCTGAACTCGACCACCGTCGTTGCTGATTCCAACCATAGACGCATGTTATTATAAAATACGGCTGAGAGCCGCATGAATACTTCACTAGGGCCGTATGCGGTCCCCGGGCCGCAGTTCAACTACTGCTGGCTTAGCCTCTTTCCGCCTTAGAACGACTTTAAAACTTCTACAAGCCATTGAAGGCTTATTTCGAAAGCTTAAGTAGACTATCAGAAGCACATTTCTTTCTCAGTTACTCATTGATGCACGTTTCCCATGGCTCAATTGAAAAACTGGACAAATACAACTCTCTTACAGAAACTAGAGTCAAATTGGTTTCTTTGGGGAAAAAATTAGAAGACAGAATAAATGAAAACACTATATGCCTGTAAAGGTGCAAACTATTCTGAGCAAACAGAGTCAAACATCAAAACCGAGTTCAAAAATCAATGTATGGATTTGCACAACGAAACGAAGTTCTGTGTAGAAAAATGGGAAAAATCATTGGAAGACTGGACTGGATCATGTTATCTAACATCACAGAAAGTACTGCGTGGTGAGATGTTGAACAAACACTTGTATTCCTCAGCGAGATTAATGTCGAGATCGACGACATGAATATGCTTCACGAATAGGTGAATTTACACTGATGAGCCAAAACAGTAGGACCACCTACTTCATAGATTGTTTGTACGTCTTTGGGACGAAATACATCACTGATTCTGCGTATCAGGGAACCGACAGTTTGTTGGTAGGTTTGTAGAGGTATGTGGCGTTACATGTCTAACCACAGGTCATGCAGTTCGCGTAAATAACGGGCCGCTGATTTGCATACGCGGTGTTGGCGCCCGATAGCGACCCAGGTGGGTTCCATGGTATTTACATCAGGTGAATTTGGTCGCCGAAATATGAACGTTAGTTCACTGTAATGCTCCTCAAACCACTATAGTACGGTTCTCGCTCCGAGACGCGGACGATTATGCGCGCTGCATGTTCGAGCCGCCGTTCATCTTGAAAGACGGCGTTCGTGGAGACGACCATCGGCCTAGTGCAGCAAAAACGTGATTCACCCGAAGGGCCGAATCGACGGTCGAACCCCCATGGTCCCGTGACTAGTACAATCGCAATTAATGCCGTCGTTGGGTCAACGTGTTGAACACGTAGGGGTGGTCTGCTGTGGTGCTCCATTTTCTACAATGTACGATGAACGGTACGCTCCGGAACACTTGCGAGTGCACCAGCATTGTGCTCTTTCGGCAAAAATGCCACAGATCACCATCTATCCTGTTTTACACAGCAGACAAGACTCAGAACCCAGCGTTCTATGAAGAGTCGTGGACGTTCAGTCATTTAGCCGTAGTGGTAGTTTCACTGTCCTTCTACCTCTTTCTGTAGACGCTCACGACAGTAGCACGTGAACATTCGACCAGCTTCGCTGTTTTCAAGATGCTCGTTCATAGTCTCTGCGTAATAGTAATCTACCCTTTGTCAAAGTCGCTTATCTCAATGGATTTCCCCATTTGCAGCCTATATCTTAGCTAGGGTGATCCTACCCTCAGTGTCTGATCCGCGTACATAATTTAGTTACCGCGTCACGTGCACGCAACGCCACAGGCGGTATCCAACGTCTCGGTGGGCAGTCGTCATAACGTTTTGGCTGGTGAGTGTAAAAGCTTTTAGCTTGAGCCTTAGTAATGGAGATAAGCATTTGAGAGCAAACCAGTTGTGGCTAAGGTTGTTTAACCCTTTCGGGACGGAGCACGTTTCCCCAAAGCTCAGCAATTCAGCGGCGCTGTGCGGGTTCCATATCCTTTAGGTTTCTTTCATCGCTTGTAAAATCTACAGTTTTTGACTTATCGGTGTTTTTTTGTTTTTGTTTTTTTTTGTAAATGAAGCTTAAAACACACTCTTTACTGGAATACTGTTTTCATTATTCCATATCGCGCACTTTTTGACTTGGCGGTGGTGTTAAAATAGAAAAAAAATGTAAAATTTGATTTTTTGTTACTTTTTTTTAGTTGAGAGGTGAAGCATTGAATTAGACATATTAAAATTAGTTATATCTTATTCTTTAAAGTTTTAGCTTTAAAAGGACATATAAAACACAATTTATCTCTTATGGGACGTCCGTGAGATGAAAAATTTAATTGATGTCAATAAACTACAAAATTTCATAAAATTTGCTTAAAACAAGCTTTACAACTTTGGCATATCGATTTTTCGGTAGTCAACCATATTTTACAAGTCCTTTCGGTACTTTGCTACTTTGTGATACATGCTGAAGCACTCAGGCACATGAAGAGAAGGGTTGGACGGACAAGTTTCGCAAAAATAGGGGGGCCGTTTTCGCCCTCCTGGCTTGAAGCGATCACTGCAAACGACTCAGTCACCCTCTTTTCCGGTGTCTGTTCTTGCGATAGCATGGTACAGGCCGTGCATCCTGTGTAGGTCACCATGCTCAGAGAGTGGCCTCTTCCTCGTTGAGCCCTGACGTCGCCCACAAGCTCCTTGACGAGACTCTTCCAAAACTTGCTATGATGACATATAGCAAGACAGCGTTGACGATCCCCACCTGAAATTAGCCAGAACAATTACCCTTTTGTCAGGAGGCTCCCCGTCCCGTGTCGACACTCCAAGCCAGTCCCTAGATAAAGCGCTGGGTGTGTGACTCGACAATCGGGCCACGTATACGGGCCTCGCGTCCCGAAAGGATTAAAGGGAAGAACGCACATCTATAATGTCAAATGTTTAAACTTGCGCAGTGTGAACACTTGCCAATAAAACCCGAAATTATCTCCCATTGCGACACATAAGTTTGAAATTTGGCCCAAAGGTGCCTACAAATTTCCTCTGTAGTGCTCCAAAAGCGTGGCGACCGCGACATCACCCTCGGGCTCGGCGATGCTTCAAACAGTGAGATGTCGACACAAGTGGAAAAAAGGCCACAGCTCGGAAGTTCACGTGGCATGTAAAGTGTGTTAATGATGTCACATTGGCACCAAATTTCACCACAATTCTGTCCAACGCCGCCGTGGACGTTTCACACGATGGGAAAGTCGTCACACCCCCTGTTACCCATATTTTACCTCTTCTTTTGACGCCTCACATTGGAATCACGAGATTATTTAAGGATCGTCAGTCATACCTCCCTCAGAATCATCAAGAAAAGGCCTTAGAGGGTGGCGTAAAGGGCGTTAATGAAACCATCCCTTCCCTTTGGGTGTCGATTGCTACACGTTACACAGTCGAAAACGACTGTTGACAGTGCGATGAGCAACAGCACGACGTTTCTCACGACGTTCGACACTGATGCACTTTTTGGGCGTTTCAGACATAGTCTAAGGACGTCGTGGGTCTGCAGCCCCATTGAGCGTAATCTGGCCCCTTTGGAATGAAGTACGCCCGCTATCTGTACAGGTTGGAATCACTAGGGACTGTTCAAAAGCATTTGAACTTGATCCGAAGCAGCAAAGAGTGTTCATGCTTTTTCCGCCCTCCTGTGGTCTTATCAAGGAAGGTGCCGGAGGAGGGGGGGGGGGGGGCGTTGCAATATTAATAGAACGACGGCAAAGGGTCCCTTTGAGATCTCCCTATTCGGCAACATCCACGGTGCCACCCAAGCACCTTTGTTGAGCACTTTAAAAATGTGCCTGTCGGAAACGTTGACATCAGTTCAGCTTTGCGGCTGTTCTAGCACCTGCGACATAGGCAACCCCTTCGATATGCCTTAGGTGGGGCTTGCCTGCCGTCAGGCGCTAGAGCAGCCGCGAGGCTGAAGAGCTCTTGCTTATGTTCGTGAGTTGGCTTTAGGCAACAAAGTTATCTACTTAAAAAAATATTGAATGATAACCATCACTTATTTGGAATATAATAAGTTTTTGTGTCAACTATAAAATTTAGTTCTTGTGGCACGGTACGTCAGGAAATTGACCAACTCATTTACACGTATATCAAATATGGCAACTTTCGACAAACTTCAGAGGACTATATTTCGTTAAGTGATGTGTATGCACATATATATCTATGCAATCAATCAATCAATTTTTAAAGCATCTTTCTTTGTGGCTGTAGGATATTTATCCCTGTATTTTCTGAGTAACAAGTCATACAGTTGATTCTTAGCATTTTTGTGTTTGTACTCATATACCTAACGCCCAACAGTACAGCTAATGGTTTATACGTTTCGATGCACTGTAACAAGAACGGCCTGTCGTTTTATTTTGAAAACATTTTCAACAGAAAAACAACACTGAACAGGGAACATAAAGATATCCAGAGGCTGTAGCACATGAGCAACTGGCAAAGATATTGTCATTGGCAACCGGTTATCATGTGCTAATGTGCCATACCAAACTGTAAATATCGCTCTAAAAATGTGCCATTTTGCTTCGCATATGAGCTTGAAATCACACTAAAATTACGCCAGTTCTCTTCGAACGCATGCTGGTATGCGAATAAAATGGACGAAACCAAGTTTTGTAGCGCTGTCTCCACGATGACTAGAAACGAATGTCGTGTTACGATCAATTTAGGGAAGCGACGCAGCTTTGTTTTCAACTGCGCATGCTCTGATGTAACGGCATCCCTTCCGGCACTTAGAGTCCTACGTTTCTCACAGCATCAGGTCAAAACTTTTCTTTGAAACTGTGTATAGCGCATTGTGCAAGCGTAGAGTGTGGGGTCCGTTTGGAGACCCGTTGGCATGATAGCCCTGTGGGCGAGTGGTGTGAAGCACAGACAAGTAATGTGTGGATCTGGGTTTGATTTCTGCGGATACGAAAACTTTTTTAATTTTATTTTGTTCCTCACAATGTTAAACTGAAGTTCTTGTTCTTGTGGTCTTCAGTCCGAAGACTGGTTTGATCAGCTCTCCATGTTACTCAATCCTGTGCAAGCTCTTCGTTTCCGAGTAATTACTTCCACCTACATCCTTCTGGATGTGTTTATTGTATTCATATCTTGGTCTCCCTATACGATTTATACCCCTCCCCCCCCCCCCCCTCCACACACACACTCAAATCCTCCAATCAATACTAAACTGGTGATCCTTACATGTCTCAGAATGTATCCTACCAACACGTCCCTTCTTCTAATCAGGTTGTGCTACAAATTCTTTGCTCCCCAATTCTGTTCAGTACTCCCTCATTATTTACGTAATTTACCCACCTAATATTCAACATTCTTCTGTAGCACCACATTTCAAAGCTTCTATTCTCATTTTGTCTAAACTGTTTATCATCCATGTTTCACTTCCACACATGACTACACTCCATAAAAATACTTTCAAAAAAGCTAATTTTACTACATTCCATTATTTTCGTTTTGCTTTTGTTGATGTTCATCTTACATCCTCCTTTCAAGACAATGTCCACCCCATTCAACTGCTCTTCCAAGTCCTTTGCCGTCTCTGACAGAATTAAAATGTCATCTGCAAACCATGAAGTTTTTATTTCGTCTCCCTGAACTTTAATTCCTGCTTCAAATTTTTCTTTTGTTACCTTCATTGTTTGCCCAATGTACAGATTGAATAACATAGGGAATAAGCTACAACCCTGCTTAACTGCCTTCCCAACCACCGCTTCCCTTTCATGCCCATCGACCCTTAAGGCTGTCGTCTGGTTTCTATACAAGTTGTAAAAAAACTTTCACTCCCTGCATTTTACCGCTTGCTTCTCTCAGAATTTCTAGGAGAGTATTACAGCCAAAATTGTCAAACGCTTTCTCTAAGTCTACAAATGCTATAAACGTAGGTTTTCCTGTCATTAACCCAGGATCCAAAAGAAGTCGTATGATCAGTATTGTCTCACGTGTTCCTGCATTTCTCCGTAATCCAAACTGGTCTTCTCCGAGGTCGGCTTCTACCAGTTTTTCCATTCTTCTGTAAAGAATTGGTGATAGTATTTTGCACCCATGACCTATTAAACTTCGATAATATTCACAACTGTCGGCACCTGCTCTCTTTGGAATATTAAACTACACTGGTCAACACTGATTTTGTTGCCCATTAACTGACAGTGAATCTAGGGTAACTTTATGGCCCTGAATTCGAATGTGTCACTCGTTTTGCTTGATTGGCTCTATTTACTGTGGTAACATACAATTTGTAGATAAACAAACAAACAAATATTCCAAATATTAATTGAGATACGTTGTGTACCCAATCAAATGAAAATGAGAAAAACATATGAGAAGGATCGCAAAAATGCAGTTTAATTGTTGATTCAGCATGTAATAGAAGGAAAAAGGAAAAACGGACAGTCTTTTAAAAACATTACAATTAGCATATGGAAAAACTCCACTTGTGTGATGTTCTCTTGTCTTGATCGTCAGGACGGTCACGCAGAAGATTCCAGCAGTAGTCTGCCATCATGTGCTTGTCCCATCTACCTTGATATCGTACTTCCATCACCTCAAAATCTTAATGGAATCTTTCACCTTGGTCCTAGCTGTAGTCACCAAGATTGTCCGGATGTCTATCAAGATGGCTGTGGAGGTAGTGAATCTTAATGCTCTTATTAGCCCCCAAGCATGTTTTGCACCAGTTCCTCATAATCATATGCGTTGTGGTTACCCAAGAAATTCTTGACAACAGAGACAAAACTGCTTCAGGCAGATGCTTCAATGCAAATCATAACTCTATGGAATTCCAAATCATGTATAGGCTTCCTAATTTGAGTCTCAGAAAGATTTGTGAAAATAATCACTCCAGTGCAAAATATGAAAATAAGCCAACATGAATGACTGTATAGGGAGTTCTATGCTTGAAAGATTTTTGAGAAATGTTAAATTGTTTTAAATGTGACAATATTCTTTCTTTTAACTACTTTGCACTAGTTTTACATCAATAATAATGGCTTTTTATTATCTTTGAAGTGTAATTTCCTTACCTGACTATCGATGGTGAAATTCATTATATTTAAAAGAAACTATGTGGTAGCCTTAGTGCTAACTATGTTTTTATCGCTCTTACTACATCATTCTGAGAAGTATTGAATTTGCAAATATTAACGGACTTTAGGATCACCATGTATATTCGACTTTACGGCCTTGCCACGGGCCAAGCAGAGAACCTCCCGTGTTGTTGAGACACTGAAGATATCGAGCGAGGCGAATAATCTGCATACTTGCAGGCCTGAATCCAATAGCGCATGCGCGGAATGCTACCGAGAGAGAGATTACGCGCAGTGGTGAGCCACCTCGATGCCTCTGGGCCTGCAGTTCACACAGGGAGGGGGAGGGGGATGGGGAATGGGGCAACTAATCTATAGACGGAACAGCTTGTAGTAGACCGCGCTGGACGTTTGTTGATATGTGATATATCAGATCACGCATGCGCGTTAACTGATACCAAAAAAAGGCGTGAATCGTATAAGGGGCAGTCAAACGAAAACGAGGCAGATAGGAAAAAAGGTATGTAAACTGTTGATTATTGCAAAAGCAATTGCCATAACAGTTAATATACCGGGTGATCAAAAAGGCAGTATAAACTTGAAAACTTAGTAAACCAAGGTAGAGAGGTAAAAATTGGCACACATGCTTGGAATGACGGGTTTTATTAGAACCACCCCATATTGCTAGACGCGTGAAAGATCTCGTGAGCGCGTCGTTTGGTGATGGTCGTGTGCTCAGCCGCCACTTTTCGTCACGCTTGGCCTCCCAGGTCCCCAGACCTCAGTCCGTGCGATTATTGGCTTAGGGGTTACCTGAAGTCGCAAGTGTATCGTGATCGACCGACTTCTCTAGGGATGTTGAAAAACAACATCCGACGCCAATGCCTCACCATAACTCCGGACATGCTTTACAGTGCTGTTCACATTATTCCTCGACTACAGCTATTGTTGAGGAATGATGATGGACATATTGAGCATTTCCTCTAGAGAATATCATCTTTGCTTTGTCTTACTTTGTTATGCTAATTATTGCTATTCTAATCAGATGAAGCGCCATCTGTCGGACATTTTTTGAACTTTCGTATTTTTCGGTTCTAATAAAACCCCATGTCATTCCAAGCATGTGTGTCAATTTGTACCTCTCTGTCTACATTATTCCGTGATTTATTCAGTTTTCAAATTTATACTGACTTTTTGATCACCCGGTACCTATCCCACTGCGAGGCAAGATGGTCAATGCCTTCACGGAAAAATTTTTTGTAGTGGCCTACTGAACCATGACAGGAGTGCACCTAGTCGTCCGAAGCGAATCGACGGCAACGAATGTCTTTCTTCTGGGCTCAAAAAATATGGAAATCACATGGGGAGAGATCGGAACTGTATGGTGGATGTGTGCTGGCTTCCCAGTAAAACTTGTGCAGCTTAGTCGAAACAACCTTGGCAGTGTCTGTGCGGGCATTATCCTGCCGTAGAATGATGCCGTCCGCCAACATTCGTCGGCGTTTGGACCTGATGGCGCGCTTGAATTTTTGTATAGCGTCCACGTACCGCTGTGCGTTAATTGTGGCGTTGTGTTCCAGAAAGTCAGTGAGCAGTGGGTCGAGGGACGGCATCATTCTCTTGCTGGACAATGCCCGCCGACATGATGCCACGGTTGTTTCGAATGCACTGCAGAAATTCGCTGGGAAGCGCTAGTAGACATTCCCCTTACAGCCCCGATCTCTCCCTATGCGGTTTTCATATTTTTGGACGACTGATGAAAGACATTCGTGCCCGTCGATCTGCATCGGACGAAGAGGTTCACGCCCGAGTACGGTTTGGTAGACCACAGCAAACATCTCTCCGTGAAGGCACTGGCCGTCTTGTCTCACAGTAGTGTATTAAAAGTTATGGTTCCAGAATGAGATTTTCACTCTACAGCGGAGTGTGCGCTGATATGAAACTTCCTGGCAGATTAAAACTGTGTGCCGGACCAAGACTCGAACTCGGGAGCACTTGCCCGCGAAAGGCAAAGGTCCCAAGATCGAGTCTCGGTCCGGCACACAGTTTTAATCTGCCAGGAAGTTTCAAAAGTTATGGTGATTACTTTGGGAATTCTATTTCCTTATTTTCCATCGGACTTGTTTTCATTTGGCTTACCCTTACACACAAGGAGTTTGCCTAAGAGCGTGCAAAAATGTAACAGGACATAGAGAATATTCCACTGAACAATTTGAGGTAGGGAACCTGGGGTCGGAGAAGCCAGCTTAAGGAGATACGAAAGTAAGCTTGTCTACTGCTTTGTCCATTATTACTGTTTTCCTGCTTATTTACAGCTAACATGCGTGCAAGTTTACACGTACTGTGCTGTTTATTTACTTGTACATTCTTTATTTCCTGGTTCCTAGGAAGTCATGGTGCAGATTTTGTTTATTTTTTCTTGTCCATAAGATGGCTCTGTTGCATCATATTTACGTAGTCCCATGACAGAACGTGCTATGAATCACCGACAAAAAATGGTTCAAATGGCTCTGAGCACTATGGGACTTAACTGAGGTCATCAGTCCCCTAGAACTTAGAACTACTTAAACCTAACGACATCACACACATCCATGCCCGAGGCAGGATTCGAATCTGCGACCGTAGCGGTCGCGCGGTTCCAGACTGAAGCGCCTAGAACCGCTCGGCCACACCGGCAGGCAATCAACGACAGACCCATTCATTACTCAGTGCTATTCAGAGACGTACAGCACAATACGATGAAGTAGTACCGCTACAGTTTCGCAGAACTCGCTGACATGCACCTTTTGTATGGGGAAGTACGTTGTAATGTTCTCGCTGCTGAAAAGCTGTACAGGGAACTATTTCCTAACAGGCACCATTCGCCACAACGAGAGTTTATTTCCCTCGATCATTGTGTCAGTGATAGTATTTGCTGTTAACGTACGCCTACACCATAATTACTTTACCACGCAAACATTTGAGGTTACACTCGTCTGGTGTGAGACGTTCCCGGGACCGAACCGCACAATAACCCTGGGTTCAGTGTGGGGCGGCGGTGGGGTGAGTGGACTGCTGTAGCCTGTAGTGGGGTTGTGAACCACTAAGGGCTACGGCGGGGACGAAGCCTCTCCGTCGGTTCTAGGTCCCCAATTCCATACAATACAAATAAAAATTACACGTTAATTTGATTTTATTTCTATTTTCTCCTTAAGCTGGCTTCTCTGGCCCGAGGTTCCATACCTCATATTGTTCAGTGGAATATCTTCTATGTCCTATTAAATTTTTGCACGCTCTTACGGAAACATCCTGTATAAATTTCTTAAAAAAGGTTTGCACCATCTCCATGTCTTGCATAGTCTTTTTTCTCACAAACCCACTTTTCTTGTTATTTCTTTTTTTCTTTTATTCGTACCCAGCCTCTAATCTTCGAGGATTTTTCTTTTTTTTTTTAGAAAAAGAAATGTACTTTCCGCACGAAGGTGAACACAACTTTTCCCCAGGAACCAGTTGCCATTAAGTGCGAAAGTCGTTACTGCGTTGGAAGTTTGGTGAGACTCATATATCCACTGAATGGCTTCAATAGAGCTAATACCATGAGACCATTCTGACGTTCAAGCTTGCTCATTTAATTGCCAGTACTTGAAACTGGTCTGTTGAACTCAAACTGGCCAGTTCGCTTCATGCAATAAGCAGAATGCCGCAGAAAATGTGGGAGCCATGGTGGAAATAATATCAACATTCGATGCCAGCGTTGTCGCGCTCTCAAAGCCCAAACAATACTAATAAACGCAATTCGTGGCACTCACTGATCGATAAAATGTGGAACCCTGTAGTACGATGCCTGCATTCGCCTGCTGCGACGAAAGCTGACTGATGACCGTGATCTTTGTGGCCCCACCCACTAGTGAATTCACTGTTTAGCGACTGATGCCGTTGCCAGAAATATCTCGCTTATCTCGGAAGGTTAGTTCACGAGATAGCGACCCTCACCGCCGAGCACACTCGAGCTAGAACGCCGACTTCGTACAGTGTTTACAAGAAGCATGTGTCAGAACATAGGACACCACAACTTCACTGGCAAATGAACTAAGGGTGGGTGGCAGAATTCACAACCCCCCCCCCCCCCCTGCTCCCTGCGTACGTTGTGTCAGAACACTGCGATGCAAATGACGGAACAAGTGAATTCGAACGTTGGGAAATTTCTGTTGCTTTTCATTTAACCGTTTTGGTCGCAAAATTTTTTTAAGAAAATTAATTTCAGCTATGCAATAACCATCATTAGAAACTACAACAGAAATAAAAGGAAATACATTACTAGCTAGTACCTTAAAACATCCTATATACATGGTGATTTTTTTCCACCGTGTGCAAACTCTAGGGATTGATCGATGAGAGGATGCGGAACAGAAAAGGTCTAAAATGAACTTATGTCAGAAAAATGTATGGTTTCCATGCTAGAGAGCATTTATTCAATCATACTTTTCTTACAGAGACTGTGGTCTAATAAGCGCTGTACCATGCAGCCACAGTTACAGTATGCATGGTTTCCCCCTGAGGGTGGTACTGTTCCTCACACGTCATGCTCTAGCGTCCTATCCTGCCACAGTAATTGGTAATGTGTCCGATTCACTTCTCTTGCTGACTCACCTTGTAGAGGATGTGATACAGCGTTGTACACAATGGCTCCGTGCCGGCTGGTGTGACCGAACGGTTCTAGGCGCTTCAGTCTGGAACCGCGCGACCACTACGGTCGCAGGTTCGAATCCTGCCTCGGGCGTGGATGTGTGTTCTAAGTTCTAGGGGACTGATGACCTCACATGTTAAGTCCCATAGTGCTCAGAGCCATTTGAACCAATGGTTCCGTATTCGAATCGAGAGCTTGCCGACATGATGTTTACTCACGGAAACGCAACGGGCGGCGGGCAACAAGGTTCTATCCCAAGACCTATTCCCGCCGACAACAACCACAGCATTTACTGTTTGCCACAGTGTTCCGCCGTTTGTGGGACAGGGTCGTTTCAGTAAGTAGGAAATCACAAAGGACGTACCCGAAATGTTCGGACGCCAGACTTGGAGGAAAATGTGATGAACACTGTGGAAGGCGACCACCGTGTCAGTACCAGATAGTTGGCCCCAGAACAGGGTAAGCCAGACGACCGTGCGGAACATTCCCCACGACAGTCGTTACTACACTTATCACTTACAGCGTGTACAGGGCTTACAAGGGAACCTCCCCATCGCACCCCCCTCAGATTTAGTTATAAGTTGGCCAGAGGATAGGCCTTGAAAAACTGAACACAGATCAATCGAGAAAACAGGAAGAAGTTGTGTGGAACTATGAAAAAACTAAGCAAAATATTCAAACCGAGTAGTCCATGTGCAAGATACGCAACATCTAGGAGAATCCGAGGTTAGGAGTGCCGTGGTCCCGTGGGTAGCGTGAGCAACTGCGGAATGAGAGTACTTTGGTTCAAATCCTCCCTAAAGTGGAAATTTTACTTTCTTTATTTTTGCAAAGTTATGATGTGTCCGTTCGTTCATTGACGTCTCTGTTCAGTGTAATAAGTTTAGTGTCTGTGTTTTGCGACCGCACCGCAAAACCGTGCGATTAGTAGCCGAAAGGACGTGCCTGTCCAATGGAAACCGAAAACATTTGATCACAAGGTCATAGGTCAACCGATTCCTCCACAGGAAAACACGTCTGATATATTCTATACGACACTGGTGACGGCATGTGCGTCACATGACAGGAATATGTTGTCGACCCACCTAACTTGTACACTTGGTGAATGGGTAAAAAGATTCTTCTACCTTGCCCAATTTAGGTTTTCTTGTGGGTGTGATAATCACTCCCAAAAAAGTGTGAAAACATAAGAGTTTGTCACATAAACTGCAACAAATGAATGCAACAGTTTCACAGTCGCACAGTTTTCTCTGTGCTCTGTCAAAACATATGTTTTTAACGTTTTCAAATTTTTCCGTGTGTAGACCGTCAAATCCTGCATATGTCCAAGCAAATCTGAACATGTCCTGGAATTTTGGAGAGCGAAGTTGATTATATGTGAGTGCCTGAACTTTGATAATTGTCTGAAAATAAAAAATTAAAATTTCCTCCCGAGATAAGACTTGAACCAAGGACCTATCGTTCCGCAGCTGCACACACTAGCCACGGGACCACGGCGCTCGTGGCTGCACGCTTGCCTGGATGTTGCCTATCTTACACGTGGACTACTCAGTTTGTACATTTTGCTTATTTTCATAGTTCCACACAATTTCTTCCTGTTTTCTCGATTGATCCGTGTTCAGTTTTTCAAGGCCTATCCGCTGTACCAACTTATAACTAATTCTGATGGGGGTGCGATGGGGAGGTTCCCTTGTTAGTAACGTCAGACTTTCCACATCGGGAGGAGTTTTGTCACTGGTTCCTTCACCAGGCAACCACGATTCCGGGATTTGTGTCGTCCATCCTATTCACAGAGGAGGCCACCTTTATGCAGAGTGGTATCATAACAGTCAACTGTGGGGCAGTATGCTGAACCCCTATGGTATGCTGACAGCGAAACATCAGCATCGGCGCAGCCGGAATGTGTTAGCCGCGATAATTGCCGACAGCATTTTGGGACCAGTCTTCCTTCCACGTTGCCTAACAGGCCGGAAATGCCAGCGCTTCTTGAGGGTGACCTTGCCTTCCCTGCTAGAAGAAGTGACACTGATGAAAGGTTATGTGGCTTTACATGATAGCACTCCAGACCACTTCGTCGTTAACGCCCGGATGCATCTCACAAGGGAACCTCCCCATCGCACCCCCCTCAGATTTAGTTATAATTTGGCACAGTGGATAGGCCTTGAAAAACTGAATACAGATCAATCGAGAAAACAGGAAGAAGTTGTGTGGAACTATGAAAAAATAAGCAAAATATACAAACTGAGTAGTCCATGGCAAACATATGCAACACCAAGGAGCATGTGGGCACGGGAGCGCGGTGGTCTCGTTAGAGTGAGCGACTGCGAAACGAGAGATCCTTGGTTCGAGTCCTCCCTCGAGTAAAAATTTTACTTACTTTATTTTCGCAAAGTTACGATCTGACCGTTCATTCATTGACGTCTCTGTTCACTGTTATAAGTTTAGTGTCTGTGTTTTGCGACCGCACCGCAAAACCGTGCGATTAGTAGACGAAAGGACGTGCCTCTCAAATGGGAACTGAAAACATTTCATCGCAAGGTCATAGGTCAACCGATTCCTCCACAGGAAAACACGTCTGATATATTCTGTACGATACTGTTGACGGCATGTGCGTCACATTACAGGAATATGTTGTCGACCCACCTAACTTGTACACTTGGCGAATGGGTAAAAAGATTCTTCTACCTTGCCCGATTTAGGTTTTCTTGTGGATGTGATAATCACTCCCAAAAAAGTGATGAAAACATAAATGTTTATCACATAAACTGCAACAAATGAATGTAACAGTTTCACAGTCGCACAGTTTTCCCTGTGCTCTGTCAAAAAATATGTTTTTAACGTTTTCAAATCTTTCCGTGTGTAGACCGTCAAATCCTGCATATGTCCAAGCAAATCTGAACATGTTCTGGAATTTTGGAGAGCGAAGTTGATTATGTGTGAGTCCCTGAAGTTTGATAAATGTCTGAAAATAAAAAAAATTAGACTTTTCACTCGAGGGACGACTTGAACAAATGACCTCCCGTTCCGCAGCTGCCCACGCTAACCACGGGACCACGGCGCTCCCGAGCCCAGACTCTCCTTAAAGTTGCATATGTTGCGCATGGACTACTCAGTTTGTATATTTTTCGTATTTTTTTCATAGTTCTATACAACTTTTTCCTGTTTTCTCGATTGATCTGTGTTCAGTTTTTCAAGGCCTATCCACTGTGCCAACTTATAACTAAATCTGAGGGGGGTGCGATGGGGAGGTTCCCTTGTCAGTAGTGTTTTCCCTGGTCTATGGATCGGACGGGGTGGGGGGTTCAGTTGCATGGCCTTCTTGTTCACCGGATTTCAACCCGTGCGATTTCTGGTTATGGGACCATCTCAAAATTATAAGTCGAAACTGGTCATTTTAATGAAGTACCATCGCGACCTAGACTATTTTTTCACTGATTTTAAATAGATTACAAGATAACTGATTCCCGACAAAGTTAGTATCTCAAAAGTATCGTGTATGCAGAGGCCATTCCAGATATGGAGACACTGAAGCAGCGTATTCATGCTGCCTTTGACACTGTTCGGATGCAGCGTGGCCGATGTGAACGTGTGAGACGTATCTTGCTACGGCGCGTATACGCATGCGTTGAGGCACATGGAAACCATTTTCAGCGCATACTGTCTGGCTGCATGGTACAGCGCGTCTTAGGCCGCAGTCTCTGTAGCAAAGTATGATTGAATAAATTGCCTGTAGCGTGGAAACTATGCATTTCCGGACATAAATTCATTAGACCTTTTTTGTTCCGTATTCTCTGATCGATCAGTCCCTAGAGATTGTACACGGTGGAAAAAATCACCCTGTATAACTGGTTGAAATATGCGTGGCAGTTTTTACTCGTGTCGTTTTTACATGTTGTGATTCGTTGGAGTGCAGCAGAATGAGAGGTATATCTCGTTTTTGTTACAAATTCTGCTATTTTGTTTTGATGCCTTAATGCAGTAGGCGCTAATAATGTATTTTCTTTCACTTTTACTGTAGTTTCTGATGACGACTCTTACATGGCAAAAAACCAGTAAATCTATTAAAAGTTCTGTCAAGCCTTTTAAAGCCGGCCGCGGTGACCGAGCGGTTCTAGGCGCTCCAGTCCGGAACCACGCTGCTGCTACGGTCGCAGGTTCGAATCCTGCTTCGGGCATGGATGTGTGTTATGTCCTTAGGTTTAAGTAGTTCTAAGTCTAGGGGACTGATGACCTAAGATGTTGAGACCCATAGTGCTCAGAGCCATTTTTTGAAGCCTTTTAAACAAATTTATTTGCTATCCAGATTTTCATTTTATGGCAAATTCCATGTGGAAAATGTCACTGCATACAGGGAAAGCGGAAAAACATCATCCACTAACTCGCAACTCGTAAGAAAGTGTGTGTTGAGTGATCTTGACGGACAGTCAGTGAAGAGGACTGTGACGGGAAACAAGTGGCCGACGGGTGCAAAAGTCACTGCAGAACTGAATGTCGCACGCTGTCATCACCAAAACAACGCGAGGGGAGCTCCATAAGCAGAGAATTGCAGGGCAAGCAGGAATTCCAAAACCACTCACGTGATGCAAATGCCCATAACAGGAAAACGTGGTGCCGAAGCCATTGAACCTGGCTATGAGACTGTGGGAGAAGGTCACCTGGGCGGACGAGTCTTGCTGCACACTGTTTTCCAACTTGCGGCCGAGTTAACGTCTGGCGTACGCCGTACCAAGCCTACTGTGCAGACTGCTTGCTGCCAGGAATAAAACATGACGAGTGCACGGGGTTGATTTGTGCAGTCGTATCTTATTCCATGGGCCTCATGGTTAGTCTGCAAGGTGGCATTACTGCCATGAATTATATGACCATTTTGGCTGATCAGTTTCACCCCACGGTACAGTGTTTGTTCCACAATGGTGATGCTGTGCTCCAAGGTGACAGGATCCCTGTTGTCACAGCTCGCATTCTCCAGGACTGTGGTGAGTACGAGGATGAATCGTCGCATCTCCCCTGGCTACAGTCACCAGGTCTCAGTACCAGTTAGCGTTTGACGTCTAATTTGAATAGACGGGTGCGTGATCGCTCTCCACCTGCATCATTGTTACCTGAACTTGCCGCTGTTTTGCAGGAACACTGGTACGTACAAGACTCCCTTGAAAGCCATACAGGACTTGTATTTATCCATTCCGAGGCGGCTGGAAGCTGTTTTCAACTCAAACTGTTTTCCTGCACCGTATTAGGCATGGTAATGTGTTGTGTTTTTGGTGTTTCGATATTTTTGTCCACGCCCTATAGATTTCCACACGTACAGATGACGAATGAGACTTGCAGAGAATAGACTAGCTTTGAGAGTTGTATCAACGAGTCTTCTACATCTACATCTACATCCATACTCCGCAAGCCACCTGACGGTATGTGGCGGAGGGTACCTTGAGTTCTCCCTTCTATTCCAGTCTCGTATTGTTCGTGGAAAGAAGGATTGTCGGTATGCTTCTGTGTGGGCTCTAATCTCTCTGATTTTATCCTCATGGTCTCTTCGCGAGATATACGTAGGAGGGAGCAATATACTGCTTGACTCTTCGGTGAAGGTACGTTCTCGAAACTTTAACAAAAGCCCGTACCGAGTTGCTGAGCGTCTCTCCTGCAGAGTCTTCCATGGGAGTTTATCTATCATCTCCGTAACGCTTTCGCGATTACTAAATGATCATGTAATGAAGCGCGTTGCTCTCCGTTGGATTTATCTCTTCTATCGACCCTATCTGGTACGGATCCCACACTACTGGGCAGTATTCAAGCAGTGGGCGAACAAGCGTACTGCAACCTACTTCCTTTGTTTTCGGATTGCATTTCCTTAGGATCCTTCCAATGAATCTCAGTCTGGCATCCTCTTTACCAACGATCAACTTTATATGATAATTCCATTTTAAATCACTCCTAATGCGTACTCCCAGATAATTTATGGAATCAACTGCTTCCAGTTGCTGACCTGCTATTTTGTCGCTAAATGATAAGGGATCTATCTTTCTATGTATTCGCAGCACATTACACTTGTCTACATTGAGATTCAATTGCCATTCCCTGCAACATGCGTCAATTCGCTGCAGATCCTCCTGCATTTCAGTACAATTTTCCATTGTTACAACCTCTCGATACACCACAGCATCATCTGCAAAAAGCCTCAGTGAATTTCCGATGTCATCCACAAGGTCATTTATGTATATTGTGAATAGCAACGGTACTATGACACTCCCCTGCGGCACACCTGAAATCACTCTTACTTCGGAAGACTTCTCTCCATTGAGAATGACATGCTGCGTTCTGTTATCTAGGAACTCTTCAATCCAATCACACAATTGGTCTGATAGTCCATATGCTCTTACTTTGTTCATTAAACGACTGTGGGGAACTGTATCGAACGCCTTGCGGAAGTCAAGAAACACGGCATCTACCTGTGAACCCATGTCTATGGCCCTCTTGAGTCTCGTGGACGAATAGCGCGAGCTGGGTTTCACACGACCGTCTTTTTCGAAACCTATGCTGATTCCTACAAAGTATATTTCTAGTCTTCAGAAAAGTCATTATACTCGAACATAATACGTGTTCCAAAATTCTACAACTGATCGACGTTAGGGATATAGGTCTATAGTTGTGCACATCTGTTCGACGTCCCTTCTTGAAAACGGCGATGACCTGTGCCCTTTTCCAATCCTTTCGAACGCTACGCTCTTCTAGAGACCTACGGTACACCGCTGCAAGAAGGGGGGCAAGTTCCTTCGCGTACTCTGTGTAAAATCGAACGGGTATCCCATCAGGTCCAGCGGCCTTTCCTCTTTTGAGCGATTTTAATTGTTTCTCTATCCCTCTGTCGTCTATTTCGATATCTACCATTTTATCATCTGTGCGACAATCTAGAGAAGGAACTACAGTGCAGTCTTCCTCTATGAAACAGCTTTGGAAAAAGACATTTAGTATTTCGGCCTTTAGTCTGTCATCCTCTGTTTCAGTACCATTTTGGTCACAGAGTGTCTGGACATTTTGTTTTGATCCACCTACCGCTTTGACATAAGATAAAAATTTCTTAGGATTTTCTGCCAAGTCAGTACATAGAACTTTACTTTCGAAGTCATTGAACGCCTCTCGCATAGCCCTCCTCACACTACATTTCGCTTCGCGTAATTTTTGTTTGTCTGCAAGGCTTTGGCTATGTTTATGTTTGCTGTGAAGTTCCCTTTGCTTCCGCAGCAGTTTTAAAACTCGGTTGTTGTACCACGGTGGCTCTTTTCCATCTCTTACGATCTTGCTTGGCACATACTCATCTAACGCATATTGTACGATGGTTTTGAACTTTGTCCACTGGTCCTCAACACTATCTGTACTTGAGACAAAACTTTTGTATTGAGCCGTCAGGTACTCTGTAATCTGCTTTTTGTCACTTTTGCTAAACAGAAAAATCTTCCTACCTTTTTTAATATTTCTATTTACGGCTGAAATCATCGATGCAGTAACCGCTTTATGATCGCTGGTTCCCTGTTCTGCGTTAACTGTTTCAAATAATTCGGGTCTGTTTGTCACCAGAAGGTCTAATATGTTATCGCCACGAGTCGGTTCCCTGTTTAACTGCTCAAGGTAGTTTTCAGATAAAGCACTTAAAAAAATTTCACTGGATTCTTTGCCCCTGCCACCCGTTTGAACGTTTGAGTCTCCCAGTCTATATCCGGCAAATTAAAATCTCCACCCAGAACTATAACATGGTGGGGAAATCTACTCGAAATATTTTCCAAATTATCCTTCAGGTGCTCAGCTACAACAGCTGCTGAGCCAGGGGGCCTATAGAGACATCCAATTACCATGTCTGAGCCAGCTTTAACCGTGACCTTCGCCCAAATTATTTCACATTTCGGATCTCCGTCAATTTCCTTCGATACTATTGCACTTCTTATCGCTATAAACACGCCTCCCCCTTCACTGTCCAGCCTGTCTCTGCGGTATACATTCCAATCTGAGTTTAGGATTTCATTACTGTTTACGTCTGGTTTCAGCCAACTTTCTGTCCCTAGTACTATATGGGCATTGTGACCGTTTATTAATGAGAGCCGTTCTGGGACTTTTCTATAGACGCTCCTGCAGTTTACTATTAGCACATTAATATTGTTATTCCCTGTTGCATTTTGCCTACTCCTACCTTGCCGCGCCTCAGGAGGCGTCTTGTCGGGCCTAGGGAGGGAATTCTCTAACCTAAAAAACCCACATGTGCATTCCACACGTACTCCGCTACCCTTGTAGCCGCTTCCGGCGTGTAGTGCACGCCTGACCTATTCAGGGGGACCCTACATTTCTCCACACGATAGCGGAGGTCGAGAAATTTGCACCCCAGATCTCCGCAGAATCGTCTGAGCCTCTGGTTTAAGCCTTCTACTTGGCTCCAAACCAGAGGACCGCGATCGGTTCTGGGAACGATACTACAAATAGTTAGCTCAGATTCCACCCCGCGAGCGAGGCTTTCCGCCTTCACCAATTCCGCCAACCGCCTGTACGAACTGAGGATGACCTCTGAACCCAGACGGCGGGAGTCATTGGTGCTGACATGAGCAACAATTTGCAGTCGGGTGCACCCAGTGCTCTCTATCGCCGCCGGCAGGGCCTCCTCCACATCTCGGATGAGACCCCCCGGCAAGCAGATAGAGTGAACACTGGCCTTCTTCCCCGACCTTTCCGCTATTTCCCTAAGGGGCTCCATCACCCGCCTAACGTTGGAGCTCCCAATCACTAATAACCCCCTCCCCCCGTGTGCCTGCTCGGACCTTGCTGAAGGAGCGGCCACGTGTCCACTCACAGGCAGGGCGGGCGATGCCACACGGCTAGCCTCCACATTGACCCTCCGCCTCGTGCGCTGCGAACGCCGCTGAACCTGCCACCCCTTGGGGAGGGGGTGGCCCAACCGCGCCCGTTACCCACGAAGATGTCTCGAGAGCAGGGACAGTGGGTGAAGCATGTAACACCTGGGGTGTACCATGCGACGCACCAGACTCCCCACTGCCGCTACACTCCGAGGCATCAGCCTGAAGACGGCTGACCGCGGCCATCAAAACGTTCAGCTGTTCGCGAACAGTGGCCAGCTCCTCCTGCGTCCGTACACAGCAGTCACACATCCTATCCATCCTAAGAAATCAATTTACTGTAGAGAGTTAATCAACTTTTAACTAGACTGCTAATTCAGTAAAGGCGGCTGATTGTTGACTAAACTGTGGTTGCTAGACACTTCTTGTAGAAAACAATGAAAATACTGAAGAACACAACAACGGCAACGTTAACAATTTTAAATGCATAATAATAAAGCACGTTTCTTATTCCTGCGATAAGTAGTGCCAGAAAGTTTTGACGTCATTCTGGTGAACTGATTCTGAGCAAGTACTCTGTCACACACACAGCGACGATGTTACTCCTGGCTCCCCTCTAAGATAATGTTTTATTTGGGACCTAGGTAACACAGAAAGAAACTTAAAGTTACTTCCACAGCTACCTTTTAGGTCTTCTTTTTGTGTATGCTGTTGAACGGTAATGTGGTTTTTAATCTCAGTCAAATTTTACGACCATAATTATGCTGGAAAGTCAAAAGTTAGGAAAAAACTTATATATTGCTGCTCGGTATCATACATAACGACCCACGTAACATTTGATCGGTTGGTCCCGGCGGAGGTTCGAGTCCTCCCTCGGGCATTGGTGTGTGTGTTTGTCCTTAGGATAATTTAGGTTAAGTAGTGTGTAAGCTTAGGGACTGATGACCTTAGCAGTTAAGTCCCATAAGATATCACACACATTTGAACATTTGATATTGTGCTTCAAAATTTCGAAGCAGGTCATGCGAATAAACAAAAAAGTTATAATATTGGGTGTAGGAGTATTATTCTTTACCTTCCTGAATTACTGTATTTCAGTCGCAGACCTTCACAACCAGTTTAAAAGAAACAAAACTTTGTGGAGTCAGTACACTTTGCATTTCTTGGAACTAAATGCTTTTAAATCAAACTGCCTGATACTTGCGGTGTGTGTGAAGTGAACATATAGCAAAAAACGTTTCTCACTAATTAATGGTGCGTCCCATGCTGGGACTTGAAGACGGATCCCGGTGGTCGGGGGCAGCGCGCTGTAAGATCTCGTCACACCGAGTCAAATTTTCTACCCGTCATTAGCTCGTCTCTGTGCGTCCCAAGCTTCAAACACACGCTAAAGCTGTAGCGCTGTAGCACCACCCTACCACAAAAAAGGTATTAGCGTCAAATTCGACTTAGACACTACTTAAGGGGATCCAGACGTGAAATGACTGAAATTTACGAAAACATTTTTTTGTCACCATCTGAAAGACACTTTAATCCTGTTTCAAAAAAATGTATTTTTTATCTAATTTTCAGTTGTTGATTTGGTCTTAATCGCTCTTTGAACAAAAGTCTGCAAACCAGCCACGCTCATGCGATAGGCAAGGAATATCACCATAAAAATTTCTTGCCTGCCACAGTCATGGAAACAATAAAGCCAATATACAGGGATCTTGCAGATACAAAATTACACACGGCAGTACACAAAACCCTAATGAGAGTTTCAACAGCTGGGTGTGGTAACGAGTACCAAAAACAGTGTTTCTTGCATGGAGAGTTCAAATGGTTCAAATGGCTCTGAGCACTATGGGACTCAACATCTTAGGTCATAAGTCCCCTAGAACTTAGAACTACTTAAACCTAACTAACCTAAGGACATCACACACACCCATGCCCGAGGCAGGATTCGAACCTGCAACCGTAGCAGTCCCGCGGTTCCGGACTGCAGCGCCAGAACCGCTAGACCACCGCGGCCGGCTGCATGGAGAGTACTCAAGATGGATGTGATGGATGCTGACATCTGTTTCAATGATGGTGTAATCAGCAGGACAAAAGTAATGGACAAATTAGGCAGCCAGCCAGGAAATAATATGATAGCTGCTCTGGCTGCCATAGATCGTCAGCGATTAGTTGAAACTGAAAGGGCTGTGGAAGCCACCACTAAAGAGTCCAGAGTAGGAAAAGGCTCCCGAAGAAGTCTGCAGAGGATAACGAAGCAGCTGGCCAGCAAGATTATGCTGCTAGAATGTTCGAAACAAGCATACGGTGAGTCAAAAACAATGTGACCATTCTTTTCTCATTTTCTCGAAACTACATTTTCAGAACATTAGTTACATATAACTTCACAATGGTTTTCTCCATCTTTCTCTCAATTGAAGAATGGGATAGGATCTTTGTATTATGCCTAATACATCGCAGAAATGATCTATGTTTGTCATTCTGTATATAATTTTAGCGGTATTTTTTAGACAAAATATTAATGTGGTATAATAAGGGTTTTTCTATTTCCTCAGATATACTCCAAACTACAAAACGAGAGGCATAATGTGTTCCTATGAATGTTGACAGCATCCTGCCACAGTTTGAATGCTATTAGATTGATGATGAACCAGAAAATTGTACCAGAATGGGAACGTGTTTTATAAAAACATCTATTAGGCAAAATACTGTAATTGCTTAACTGTAACAGATATTTCAATAAATTTTCTTTTACAGCTTGAGTTAATGTCATTCATTGATGGTAAAAAACCACAACTTCCTCCGCATTGTAGATCAAGAGTAATGTGTACTGAGAGCGAGGTATAAAAATGCAGCCCGTTCACGTCCACGCCCCCTAGCTCCGGAAAGGATCAAAATCATGAAAAGTTCAATTTTTACTTTTTTGCGTTTTCTGAATCTGCAGACTATTACCTTTTAATAGATATATAACTTATTCAATTCCGAAGACTACAACTATTTTTAAATTTTTTTTGAAATGTGTTCTACATGGGCGTGACCCACTGTGGCGCTGTTAAACTGCTGTCAAATGGTGTTATTATTAACGTCCGTGTTCATCAGGTACATTTTAGTGATGTGAGATAAAGTATGTGTTGTGGCTAACCTGTGATGGTTCAATATACATCGCTGGTGTGATTGTCGATTGTTTCATGTTTATTTACTCTGTCGTTATCTCGAAAATATTCGTAATTAATTCTGTTTCTTGAGTCTCTGTTTTATTGAAGTATAATAATGAGTAAAAGTAAAGTTATTAGAAATCCTCTGAAGGCTTTTAAGAAAAGGAGAAATGTTGGAAAGCCAAAGGTATTTAGAAATATGGGAATGAAGATAGGTTCTAACATGGTACGAGCGATGCTTGCTTTAGACAAGGAACGCCTTCGGGCTGCAGACAGGGCTGTAAAGAGTCTAGAAATACAAGCAAGAGTAAACAGGAGGAGGAACAAGAGGAAGCTGGAGGAGGAGTTTGCAGAGGATGAAGATAATCCATCCTATGGACCTGGAATGCACTAAAAAGTTAATCCAATCTTTGTCGCTCGATTCCCAAAACTTTTATTTTCTCATACTAATTACATGTTTTCTAAGGATCTTCCAAACATATTTGTTTCAAACTTTCAGTAAATGTTACACAGTACCTTCTGCATAATTTAACACAGCCTTTTTCCAAAAAACTGTATATTTTTGAATATATAAATAAAAAATTGCAAAAAAATGTTGTGAATTTTCATTACAATTGAAAAAAATCATCTTTAATAACTGAACTAAAATTTTGTAAAATCCCTGTGTTAAGTTGTAGCCCATATTCCAATAAATAATCTGTAAAAAGTTCAACTTCCTACCTCAAATACTTTGTGAGGAAAGATGTAATTTATAAGCGTTATTTTAACATTGCAAGTATAGGGCGTTCCGGAGCCCCTTAAGCAAATTATTTGGCTGCAGTGGCGTCCACAGCTAAAACAAATTTTTTAGGTTGGTTAGTTACATATGCCATTGATTGCTTGAACAATTTGTTATCTTAATGGCGTGGAACGAGTCAGTAACAGGATATGCACACATCATTAGTTTTAACGTGAAAGGCCTTGTATATTTTTCAGTACTACTCATATAACTTCACTTGAAAACTACGTTTTGTTTACTATTTTCGTTTTTGCCGGCTACCAGTTACATCGGTTTCAACACCTTCGAGAAGAATATGTGGGAAAACGATTGGAATTTTGCCTTTCGCTTGTCACAAATCGCCTGGTAATCCCAGTAATAATGTTTATTGACGAAGCCACTTTCACTCACGACGGCATAACAATAACGGTCGTAGCTTACATCGGTGGTCCGACCAAAACCCACACGTTTTAAAGGACGCTTCTCTGTAAATATGTGGTGTGGTATGATAGAAAATCAATTTATTGTACCTGTTGTATACCTCATCTTCCTACATGTACCCGTTATCTATCTTGAAAATGAGCCTGCAGCATTATTGGAAGAGGTTCATTTGGCTACAAGCACAGGTATGTTCTTCCTACAAGATGGGACCCGTGCACATTGCAATCGTCAGGTGGCACATAATCCTCGAAACCTAAATATTCCCCGGAAGATGGATTGACAGAAACGGTCGGGACAAATCTTGAACACGAAGATCCTCCGACCTTGTCCCTTAAATTTTTGCCTGTGGGGCTGGTTGAAAGAAGAAATCTACAAAGTAAATACAAGAGACGAATTGATCGTTCGGTTTATGAATAGTACTGACCTCATCAAAGAAACCATGGCGACCTCAGAAGAAACACACGTCGTGTTGTCAAAAGAGTTTGAAATCATATTGAAGTAGGAGGTGGAACTGATGAAAAATGACTTAGCACTTAATCATTTGCCTATGGTTAATATCTTCTGCGAGTATTTGTGTGGGTTACGTTCTACAGAAGCGGCATCTCTATATTCGCTAAAAAAAGGAACATAAGCTAGCTATATGGAATGTTTTTAATTCGGTCTGTATTTCCATCTCATAAAATATTTAATATTTCTCCTAAAACAACATGTATAGCAGTAGCATAGGCTGTTTTAGAATCTTAGTGTGGGGTGAGGGGCAACAATAAAAGCCTGTCAACAAATATAGCAGTCAATCAAAAACATTATGTCTTCCACACTCATCACTTCATTGTCTTCGTGTAACGGAAATCTCGCGACACTCTGTTTTGGCATGTGTCAATTGACTTTCTGCACAGTTTGTCAGGTCTCGAATACCACTGCCAGACTACAGGGTTTCCCTGCGTCTGCATTACAATCATTCGAGTTTAACGATCTTAAGGCTATCTAGCTAGTAATGTTTGGTATTTCTCTTCTGTTCGTATACGGGAGTCATCAAGTTCTTTTCTCCTCTACCAATACATGTACAACTTTCCCCCTCATGATGTTCAATAAAGTGCGCTGATTCTGGATAGTGACTACGTTAATGCCTATTGCGTAATGAGCAACTCAGCTCTGATATCGTCAAGATATAACTCAATATCATGTGAATAGTGGGCGTAAACAAGACTTATCTCTAGTGCATTTGGTAATCTCAGTAGTGACCACATGTTATGCGCATAGTCATGATATTTTTAAGACAACGAAAGGCCGGATCCTGACGTAATGTTTTAATCTCTGAGTACACCTGCTGTGACAGCTGTGAGGCAGCCTCTTCATTAAATACTGGTTCTTCAATCTTTGTAAGTGAAACATTCCTGCTGAAACACCCTATGTAGCTCAACCATGAAAATATTCTTCAGTGTAAATTCCATGCTGTTTTATTATTTTCTGGATTATTAAATTGATGACCCGTTCTATTTTTAACGACTACTTTTATTTCGTGCGCTTGTTTTAATGAGAGCACTGCAAAAATACTACTCAAAACAAGAACAAAAATAGTGCGCTGCTAGACCTTAAGCACTAGCTGTGATAGTAGCCTAGACAAAGACTTGAGAATGCAGCCCCCCCCCCCTCCCCACATACACACACAGCACGGTTGGAAGGATGTATAGCGAGCAGCAAGAACACGACTATAGTAGCAGAAAATCTCCATCCCTCGCTGTAGTTGATCGTCCCTGTTGCCTTCCCTTCTACTGCCTCTTGTGCAACGCCGGACGAGTCGCGTTATAACGGTGTACATCCAGTTCTAGACTAACAAGGAGAGGCAGCATCCAACGCCCCTTTGTTCGTGCAGGTTTTGTGAATGCGGGACCTTCCGCTAAAATCCAGTTGGCTGTCTTTTCCTGCATCTGAAGGCAACGATCTGTTTTTAAATTCAGTGTATCATAGCTACGAGTGTACAGCTGCTTTCTTTGGAGTCCTCCGTATTCTGTTACGTTAAATACTCGAAATCAGCTCCTTCTACATCTACATATAAATCCCGCTAGCCACCAATCGGTGTGTGGCGGAGGGCACAGTTCGCGCCAAATTCATATCCCCCCCCCCTCCCCCTCTGTTCCACTCGCGGATCGCACGAGGGTAAAACGACTGTCTGAACGCCTCAGTACGAGCTCTAATTTCCTTTATCTTTGAATGGTGATCATTGCGCGATTTGAAAGTTGGTAGTAATAATATATGCTCAACATCCTCGGTGAAGATCGAATTTCCGAATTTAGTGAGCAGCCCCTTCCGTTTAGTGCGTCGTCTATCTGCAAGTGTGTCCCATTTCAAACTTTCTATGACATTTGTATCGCTCTCGCGATGGCTAAATGTACCAGTCACGAATCCTGCCGCTCTTCTCTGGACCTTCCCAATCTCTTGAATCAGACCCAACTGGTAAGGGTCCCATACAGACGAACAGTACTCTAAGACTGGACGAACTAACGTATTGTAAGCTATTTCCTTTGCTGAAGGACTGCGTCGCTTCAGGGTTCTACCAATAAACCACAATCTAGAGTTCGCCTTACTCGTTACTTGTGTAATCTGATCATTCCATTTGAGATCACTTCGAATAGTCACACTCAGATACTTGACGGATGTTACCGCTTCCAAAGACTGGGCATTTATTTTGTACTCGTACATTAATGGGGATTTTCGCATTGTTATACGCAGTAGGTTACACTTACTAATATTGAGAGATAACTGCACAGTCCTTACACCACGCATTTATTTTCCGCAAATCCTCATTGATTTGTTCACAACTTTCGTGTGATACTACTTTCCTGTAGACTACAGCATCAACGGCAAACAGTCTAATGCAGCTGTCACTACCATCAACCAGATCGTTTGTGTAAATCGTAAAAAGTAGCGGACCTATTACGCTGCCCTGGGGCACACTTAAAGTTACGCTTGTTTCTGTTGAAGTCACCCTGTTCAGGACGACATACTGCTCCCTGTCTGTTAGAAAACTTTCTATCCAACCGCATATGTAATCGGATAGACCGTAAGCGAGCACTTTTTGGAGCAAGCGACAGTGCGGAACTGAGTCGAACGCCTTTCGAAAGTCGAGAAATATGGCATCAACCTGGGAGCCGGTATCTAGAGCCTGTTGTATATCACGCACAAAGAAGGCCAGCTGTCTCTCGCATGACGGTTGTTTCCTAAAACCGTGCTGGTTTCTGCAGATGAGCTTCTCAGAGCCTAGAAAGGTCATTATGTCTGAACACAAAATATTTTCCATGATTCTACAACAAATCAATGTCAGTGAAATTGGCCGGTAATTATGTGCATCCGATTTTCTACCCTTTTTGTAGATTGCTATGACCTGGGTCTTCTTCCAGTCCCGTGAAACTTTCCGCTGTTCCAATGATCTCTGATAGATGATGGATAAGAATGGTGCTATATTTGTAGCATAGTCAACATAAAATCTTATGGGGATACCGTCTGTGCCATATTCCTTCCTGGCGTCTAAGAATCTTAACTGTTTTATAATTCCAGTTTCACTAAACACTATGTCAGCATTCCTTGAGTTTGTTCGATAATTGAAAAGGAGAATGGTGCTGCAGTCTTCTACCCCCCCCCCCCCCCCCACGAGTTTTTGAAAGCTAGGTTTAGAACTTTGGCCTTCTGTTTATCATCAGTTACATTACGCGTACTGTCAGCAAGAGAAGGTATTGAATTATTTGTAGCGTTCATAGATATTACGTACGACAAAAATTTTTTGGGGTTATTTTTAGAATCTGCAGATAAACTATTGCTTTCAAATTCGTTAAAAGAATCTCTCTTTGTCCTTCTGACAGCTGCTTTCATTTCGCATAATTTCTGTTTGTCAGCGGGGCAGTGACTACGTTTAAAACGACAGTGCAAAATTCTCTGCTTCCTCAGCAACTTCCTAATATGTTTGTTGTACCAAGGTGGATCCTTTCCCTCCCCTATATTTTTGCTAGGTACGTACTTCTCTAGCACATCGTGGACAATACCTTTAAATTCCGACCAAAGATGCTCAATATCTTTGTGTCCCGTGGTGAATGCTTGGAGCTGACTATGAAGATATTCATTAATGACACTTTTATTTGCTTTCCCAAACAAGAAAACTCTTTTTTTTCCAACTCCCACTGACGTAGAAGCCACAACGACATTTTGGTCGCTAATACCTTCTTTAGATTAATTTCCTCAAAAAGATCAAGTATGTTTGTCGCCAAGATATCTAATATGTTCCCATCTCGAGTTGGTTTTCTAATCAGTTGCTTCAGTTAGCATTTGTAGACATAGGCAAGCGTATGATAACACACCTTTATGCTGTTTCTGGAAGACTTCGAAATCATCTAATATTAATCCTACCATAACTGTAGCAGTTCAGAACCTACATTAAAACTCTACAGCAAGACTAAAAATACAAAACTTTCTCTCATCTGGATTTAAAGTTACATCAGGATTATGTCAGAGATGCAGTCTACTGCCGACAATACAAAATGTACGTAGAGAAAGTGTTGCAAAATTAGAAGGAAACATGTAAGAATATAATAGTACTATATATTCACTATAATGTGCTGATGACCAGCTAATTTTGGCACAAGATGAAAAGACATTGGATGTATCGTCAGGAAATTAACAGAGGAGTATAAAAAAATGGGGACTTCAAGTAAACACGAACAACACGAAATGCATGGTAACAGGAGGACAAATCAAGATTTGACACTGGAAGAATGGATGGGAACAATTACATATACAGAAGACTACAAATACCTAGGAGCAATGGTCTCACAAGATGGTAAAGAAAATTTGAAAATTAATTCAAAAATACTCGTATATGCTGGAAAGTCCACTATTGGAACATTTAAATGGTATTTTATAGGATCAACAGGTTAGAAATGAAACGAAAGGAAACATCTTCACAACAATTATGACATATAGATCAGAAGTATGGACAGTTAAATTCCATTCAACGAAAAGATTGCTGGCAGCTGAGACGGACTCTTTGAGACGGTTCTCAGGGGTATCCAGGTCGAAAAGGGTCAGAAATGAAGTCATTAGAAAGAAAATGAATGGCACAAGTTCGCTGGTTGATTTTGTGGAAGAAAGACAACTAACGTGGTATGGACATACGAAAAGAATATCAGAGGAGAGATTTTGGCATATAAACCATCAGGAAGGAAGAAAAGAGGGAGAATACCGGACACACAGATACAAGGAATTCAGTCGTTTATTAGAAGAGAAAATACTGAAGAAAATCTACGAACAGACAGGCACAAATTGAGGATGAAAATTAAATCTGATAGATAATCTTGTGTTAACGCAAAATTTTAATATACGTAAAACCTTCATGCCAGTAACGTGGCTATAGGAAACTACTTCGTATGCTATAATTACAGAGGGTATTATGTGGTACGATAGTAAACGTGTGCGTACGTTGTCAAAAATAACATGAATATCGCTTTTTTTTCGTTTCATTCTGCAACTCTTTGTGCCACTGCAGCCAGATCAAAATTCTCAGGAAGCAACGTCACAACACAAGGCGGGGGTACTTCCGACGGTTGTTTCACTGTATCGTTCGTTTGAGAGACGAAAGAAAATTTAGCGTAAACTAACTTATTTTGCCCTCTTGCTCCTTAGGCGAAGTATAGTGAGGTGACAAAAGTCATGGGCTACCTCCCAATACGCAAGTAGCGAACGTAACCGTTACCAGTCAATAATCCGTTCAGTTGGCCCAGATTACCCAATCCATTCCATGTAAAGACAGCGCACACATTGATTTCTGCGGTTATTTCACACAGTGTTGGTTGCCTGTTAGCGTTGACAACTCTACACAAACACCGCTGTTCTCGGTCGTTGAGTGAAGGCCGTAGGCCAATGCGTTGTCAGTTGTACGTGGTAATGCCTGAAACTTGGTGTTCTTCCCACACTTTTGACATTGTGGCACGCGGAATACTGAATTCTTTGAAGATTTCCGAATGCAATGTCGCACGCCTCCTTCTGCGCGGCGTAGTGCAGCAGCTCGACGTGGCATGGACTTAGTACGTCGTTGGAAGTCCCCTAGAGAAATATAGAGCCATGCTGCCTCTCTAGCCGTCCACAATTGCGAAAGTGTTGCCGGCGTAGGATTTTGTGCACGAACTGATCTCTCGATTATGTTCCATAAATGATGGATAGGATTCGTGTTGCGCAATGTAGTTGGCCAAATCTTAGCTCGATTTGTTCCAAATTTTCTTCAAACTAATGATGAACAACTAGGGGCCGGTGACATGGGGCGCTGCCATCCTTAAAAATTACAGCGTTGTTTGGGAACGTGAAGTCCGTGAATGGCTGCAGATGGTTTCCAAGTAGCCGAACATAACCATTTCAAAAAATGGTTCAAATGGCTCTGAGCTCTATTGACTTAACATCTGATGTCATCAGTCCCCTAGAACTTAGAACTACTTAAACCTAACTAACCTAAGGACACCACACACATCCATGCCCGAGGCAGGATTCGAACCCGCGACCGTAGCAGTCACGCGGTTCCAGACTGTAGCGCCTAGAACCGCACTGCCACTCCGGCCGGCTAAGGTCATCAGTCCCGAAGCTTAGACACTACTTAACCTAAATTACCCTAAGGACAAACACACACACCCATGCCCGAGGGAGGACTCGAACCTCCGCTGAGACCAGCCGCACAGTCCATGACTGCAGCGCCTTAGATAACAATTTCCTCGCAATCATCAATGTAAGCACAGCCCACGCCATTAGGTAGCCACCAGCAGCTTGAACAATGCCTTTTTGATAACTTGGGTCTATGGTTTTGTGGGGTCTGTGTCACACTCGAATCCAGCTGGCAGGCTATGTCGTGCTGTTAGCAAAGGTACTCGCATCAGCTGTGTGCTGCCACAGCCCACGAACGCCAAATTTCTCCAGACTATCCTAACGGATAATTTGTCCTACGTGCGACATAGATTTCTGCGGTTTATTGACGCAGTGTTGCTTGTCTGTTAGTACTAACAACTCTACACAAACGCCGCTGCTCTCGGTCGTTAAGCGAGGGTCGTCAGCCAAAGCGTTGGAAATAGTACGATAGTTTGTAGGAGGGGTAGGGGGGGGGTCATGTCTGGGCGTTTTTTTTTTTTAATATTTTGGACGTCGAATGGCTTCTTGTAAGCAGCCATAAGTGTTGTATTCTCGAACATTCTTGACACTGTGGATCTCAAAATATTGAATTTCCTCACGATTTCCGAAATGGAATGTTTCATGTGTCTAGCTTCAACTACCATTCCGAGTTCAAAGTCTGTCGATTCACCTCGTGCGACCATAATCACGTCGGAAACCTTTTCATATTAATCATCTGAGCACAAGTGACAGCTCCGACAATGCAATACCCTGTGTACCCGATACTACCGCCATCTGTGTATGTGTACTACCGCCATCTGTGTATGTGCATGTCGACATCCCATGACTTTTGTCACCTCAGTAAGTTTTGTCCTATTGCTCCTTAGGCGAAGTATGCATCCAGGGCTGTAATTTGAAATAGTGGCGCAAATTCTCCTACCCTCTGAAATACGGGACTTAAAAATTCTCTCAACACTCTTTAGTAGGCTAATATTCCAGATAACATGTTACGTTTTTTTGGGGGGTACTCACAACGGCGCCGGTTTATTAATGGGTCCCGATCTAAATTTTCTGAGCACTTTCATGTTGGTGCTGTGGTCTTCAGTCGAAGACCGGTTTCATGCAGCTCTCCACGCTAGTCTATCTTCTGCAGACATCTGCATCTCTTCATTACTATTGTAGCCTACAGGCATTTGAACAAGCTAGCTGTATTCTGGCCTTGGCAAGGGCACCCATACGATATTTTGTAGGGCGAGTGGGCAGGAGGCTAAACCTGGGGTATGGAGCAAGGGCGCTCGTACGATAGTTTGTAGGAGGGGTAGGGGGGCGCCGGCCGCGGTGGTCTCGCGGTTCTAGGCGCGCAGTCCGGAACCGTGGGACTGCTAGGGTCGCAGGTTCGAATCCTGCCTCGGGCTTGGATGTGTGTGATGTCCTTAGGTTAGTTAGGTTTAAGTAGTTCTAAGTTCTAGGGGACTGATGACCACAGCAGCTGAGTCCCATAGTGCTCAGAGCCATTTGAACCATTTTTGGTAGGGGGGCATGTCTGGCCGTTTTTTTTTTAATATTTTGGACGTCGAATGGCTTCTTGTAAGCAGCCATAAACAATTTCCAGTTCTGACTCTGTTAACAACCTACGTAATACCGAATTAAAAAAAAAAAAAAATTTGTTGGATGCACTGAAAGACCTGAGTCGAAACAAGGCCCCGGGAGTAGACAACATTCCATTAGAACTACTGACAGCCTTGGGAGAACCAGTCCTGACAAAACTCTAGCATGTGGGTAGCAAGATGTATGAGACCGGCGAAATACCCTCCGACTTCAAGAAGAATATAATAATTCCAATCCAAAAGAAAGCAGGGGTTGACAGATGCGAAAATTACCGAACTATCAATTTAATAAGTCACAGCTGCAAAATACTAACGCGAATTCTTTACAGACGAATGGAAAAATTGGTAGAAGCGGACCTCGGGGAAGATCAGTTTGGATTCCGTAGAAATATTGGAACACGTGAGGCAGACCTTACGACTTACCTTAGAAGAAAGATTAAGGAAAGGCAAACCTACGTTCCTAGCATTTGTAGACATAGAGAAAGCTTTTGACAATGTTGACTGGAATACTCTCTTTCAAATTCTAAAGGTGGCAGGGGTAAAATACAGGGAGCGAAAGGCTATTTACAATTTGTACAGAAACCAGATGGCAGTTATAAGAGTCGAGAGGCGTGAAAGAGAAGCAGTGGTGGGGAAGGGTGTGAGACAGGGTTGTAGCCTCTCCCCAATGTTATTCAATCTGTATATTGAACAAGCAGTAAAGGAAACAAAAGAAAAATTCGGAGTAGGTATTAAAATCCATGGAGAAGAAATAAAAACTTTGAGGTTCGCCGATGACATTGTAATTCTGTCAGAGACAGCAAAGGACTTGGAAGAGCAGTTGAACGGAATGGACAGTGTCTTGAAAGGAGGGTATAAAATGAACATCAACAAAAGCAAAACGAGGATAATGGAATGTAGTCGAATTAAGTCTGGTGATGCTGAGGGAATTAGATTAGGAAATGAGACACTTAAAGTAGTAAAGGAGTTTTGCTATTTGGGGAGCAAAATAACTGATGATGGTCGAAGTAGAGAGGATATGAAATGTAGACTGGCAATGGCAAGGAAAGCGTTTCTGAAGAAGAGAAATTTGTTAACATCGAGTATAGATTTAAGTGTCAGGAAGTCGTTTCTGAAAGTATTTGTATGGAGTGTAGCCGTGTATGGAAGTGAAACGTGGACTATAAATAGTTTGGACAAGAACAGAATAAAAGCTTTCGAAATGTGGTGCTTCAGAAGAATGCTGAAGATTAGATGGGTAGATCACATAACTAATGAGGAGGTACTAAATAGGATTGGGGAGAAGAGGAGTTGTGGCACACCTTGACTAGAAGAAGGGATCGGTTGGTAGGACATGTTCTGAGACATCGAGGGATCACCAATTTAGTATTGGAGGGCAGCGTGGAGGGTAAAAATCGTAGAGGGAGACCAAGAGATGAATACACTAAACAGATTCAGAAGGATGTAGGTTGCAGTAGGTACTGGGAGATGAAGAAGCTTGCACAGGATAGAGTAGCATGGAGAGCTGCATCAAACCAGTCTCACGACAGAAGACCAGAACAACAACACATTGTTGGATGAAGGACACCTAACCACACTATATTTTTTTTTCTTTCTCTGAGAGCTAGGGAGGGTCAGGGGCGTGTTCCCGCTTGCCCCAAGGTGTGGGCGCCCTTGGACCTTGGTCTCAGCACTTCCGTCCTTTACTAATCTGAAGATTCTTTGATGACTCAGGATGTGTCTTACTAGCCAGCCTTTTCCTTTACCGAAATTGTGCCATAAATTTCTTTATCCCCAGTGCTATTCATTATCTTTTCATCTGTTATTCGATCAACCTGTCTAATCTTCAGCATTCTTCTGTAACGTCACATATCAAAAGCTTAGATTGTATAAATGTGGTATCTGTTCTTTCAGATATTTTGATCCTGCAGCCACTATGATCAAGACACAAAGGAATTGAAGATGTTAGCTGCCAATGGGGATAGATTTACATCAATGGGGAAGTTGAACATTTGTGCCAGACCTGGATGCGAGTTCAGGTCTTCAACTTAATGGGCAGGGAGCACTACATCTGTCGTGTGTGGATAATTTGAGAATTTGGGTCTGAAACGAGGCGTGCTAGGGTAGTACGTGCAGTTGTCCCGACGACTGTTTCCGAATAGAGTAGTGGTCAGTGCACCTGCATAGTGAGCAGGAGACCCGCGTTCGAATCCCGGTCTGACACAAATTTTCAACTTTCCCCATTGATACAAATCAACGTCCAGTGGCAGGTAATGTCTTTAATACCTTTGTGGCGTAGATCGTTTTCTGTGTGTTGTCCACATTTCGCTTCCGCACCGGTTTTACAAGTCCCATAGTGCTTAGAGCCATTTGAACCATTTTTTTGCCGGCGCACAGTTTGTTCCGTGAGCTGCTGTTGAAGGCAGTCATCGTGACGAAGTAAAATCAAAATTACCGTGCTGTGTCGTCTATCAATCATCGCTCTATGTAATATCTTAATATAGCCTTATCTCCGTTGGACGTATTGTTACCACTCTCATACGTGGTAGGCAGTGGAATCTGCACCGTCACGGAGGCTGGTGGCAAGAAGCTACCGACATTTTACAGAATCGTGGATCGACATTTACTGTACGAGTGTCATTCAATTACTGAACAGACGTGCAAAAATAATGTATAAAATCAAAACAATTTTTTGCCTATTTTCCGACATAGCCTCTCTTCCATTCTCCAACTTCTGTGCACTTGTCCCATCTACTTACAAACCTTCGTTTACCCTCAGCAAAGAATTCCTTACTTTGATCTCGAAGCCAGTTTTGTACTTTTTTTTCTTCATCTTGTTTCTTTTATTGCCGTTGAATTTGATGAGACGAAAGGTTCTGTCATCGGACCAAATGGATAAAAATTCGGAGGGGCAGGATCAGGGCTGTAAGGATGAAGAGGGAAGAGCACCCAATTCACTGTGTGTGTAGTTTACAGCGTAAGCTGTGCCTTATGAGATCGAGCATTGTCCTTCTTCTGCCACCGCGGAAATTTCCTCTTCAACCTACGCTTGAGTTTGTTTCCAGTCACGCATGAGTACAAAACGCTGTTGACATTGCGTTCCTCCTCGAAAAAATCAAAGAGAATTGTACTACAGGTACTCCAAAATACAATGAGGTGACCGAAGTCATGGACACCTCCTAACATCGTGTCGGTCCTCCTTTTGCCCGGAGTATTTTAGCATTTCGACGTCGCACGGACTCAACAAGTGGTTCAAATGGCTCTGAGCACTATGGGACTTAACATCTTTCGTCATTAGTCCCCTAGAACTTAGAAATACTTAAACCTAACTAACCTAAGGACATCACACACATCCATGCCCGAGGCAGGATTCGAACCTGCAACCGTAGCAGTCGCGCGGTTCCGGACTGAGTGCCTAGAACCGCTAGACCACCGCGGCCGGCGACTCAACAAGTCGCTGAAAGTCCCGTGCAAAAATATTAAGCCACGCTGCCTCTATAACCGTCCATAATTGAAAAGTGTTACGGGAGACGGATTTTGTGCACGTACTGACTTCACGATTATGTCTCATAGCTGTTCGATTATTAAATCCATGAATGGCTGCAGATAATCTCCAAGTAGCCGAATATAACGATTTCCGTCAATGGTCGGTGCATATGGACCGGAGGACCCAGTCTATTCCATTTAAACTCAGCCCACACTATTACGAAGCCACTAACAGCTTGCACACTGACTTATTGAAAACTTGGGTCCATGGCTTCGTGGGATCTGGGCCCCACTCGAACCCTACCATCAGGCCTTACAAACTACACTCCTGGAAATGGAAAAAAGAACACATTGACACCGGTGTGTCAGACCCACCATACTTGCTCCGGACACTGCGAGAGGGCTGTACAAGCAATGATCACACGCACGGCACAGCGGACACACCAGGAACCGCGGTGTTGGCCGTCGAATGGCGCTAGCTGCACAGCATTTGTGCACCGCCGCCGTCAGTGTCAGCCAGTTCGCCGTGGCATACGGAGCTCCATCGCAGTCTTTAACAGTGGTAGCATGCCGCGACAGCGTGGACGTGAACCGTATGTACAGTTGACGGACTTTGAGCGAGGGCGTATAGTGGGCATGCGGGAGGCCGGGTGGACGTACCGCCGAATTGCTCAACACGTGGGGCGTGAGGTCTCCACAGTACATCGATGTTGTCGCCAGTGGTCGGCGAAAGGTGCACGTGCCCGTCGACCTGGGACCGGACCGCAGCGACGCACGGATGCACGCCAAGACCGTAGGATCCTACGCAGTGCCGTAGGGGACCGCACCGCCACTTCCCAGCAAATTAGGGACACTGTTGCTCCTGGGGTATCGGCGAGGACCATTCGCAACCGTCTCCATGAAGCTGGGCTACGGTCCCGCACACCGTTAGGCCGTCTTCCACTCACGCCCCAACATCGTGCAGCCCGCCTCCAGTGGTGTCGCGACAGGCTTGAATGGAGGGACGAATGGAGACGTGTCGTCTTCAGCGATGAGAGTCGCTTCTGCCTTGGTGCCAATGATGGTCGTATGCGTGTTTGGCGCCGTGCAGGTGAGCGCCACAATCAGGACTGCATACGACCGAGGCACACAGGGCCAACACCCGGCATCATGGTGTGGGGAGCGATCTCCTACACTGGCCGTACACCACTGGTGATCGTCGAGGGGACACTGAATAGTGCACGGTACATCCAAACCGTCATCGAACCCATCGTTCTACCATTCCTAGACCGGCAAGGGAACTTGCTGTTCCAACAGGACAATGCACGTCCGCATGTATCCCGTGCCACCCAACGTGCTCTAGAAGGTGTAAGTCAACTACCCTGGCCAGCAAGATCTCCGGATCTGTCCCCCATTGAGCATGTTTGGGACTGGATGAAGCGTCGTCTCACGCGGTCTGCACGTCCAGCACGAACGCTGGTCCAACTGAGGCGCCAGGTGGAAATGGCATGGCAAGCCGTTCCACAGGACTACATCCAGCATCTCTACGATCGTCTCCATGGGAGAATAGCAGCCTGCATTGCTGCGAAAGGTGGATATACACTGTACTAGTGCCGACATTGTGCATGCTCTGTTGCCTGTGTCTATGTGCCTGTGGTTCTGTCAGTGTAATCATGTGATGTATCTGACCCCAGGAATGTGTCAATAAAGTTTCCCCTTCCTGGGACAATGAATTCACGGTGTTCTTATTTAAATTTCCAGGAGTGTAAAATCGGGATTCTTCCGACCAGGACACGGTTTTCCAGTCGTCTAGGGTCCAACCGATATGGTTACGAACCCAGGAGACGCGCTGGAGGCGACGTCGTGCTGTTGACAAAGGCACTCCCCATCGGTCGTCTGCTGCCATAACTCATTAACTTCAGATTTCATCGCACTGTCCTAACGGATACGTTCGTCGTACGTCCCACATTGATTTCTGCGGTTAATTCACGCAGTGTTGTTTGTCTATTAGCACTGACAACTCTACGCTGCTGCCCTCAGTCGTTAAGTGAAGGCCGACGGTCACTGCGTTGTCCGTGGTGAAAGATAATGCTTGGAATTCGGTATTCTCGACATACGCTTGACGCGGTGGATTTCGGAATATTGAATTCCCTAACGATTTCCGAAATGGTATGTCCTACGTGTCTGGCTCCAATTACCATTCCGTATTCAAAGTCTGTTAATTCCCGTCATGCGTCCAAAGTCTCGTCGGAAACTTCTTCACGTGAATAACCTATGTACAAATGACAGCTCCACCTACACTGCACTTTCATATCTTGTTTACGCGATACTACCGCCATATGTATATGTGCATATCACTAGACCATGACTTTTGTCACCTCGCTATATGGCTAAAATGGTCTTACCAGCCGATGGTTGCGTTCTGTATGGCTTACGGACAGGCGATTCTGAGCCGCGTCGGGTAGCTGAGCGGTTTGAGGCGCCTTGTCACGGTCTGCATGGTTCCCCCCCCCCCCCCCCCCTCCGTCAGAGCTCGGAGCTTCGAGTCCTCCCTCGAGCATATGGATGTGTGTGTTATCCTTAGCCTAAGTTAGTTTAAGTTAGGTTAAGTAGTGTGTAAGCTTAGGGACCGATGACCTCAGCAGTTTCTTCCCATGAGACCTTACCACTAATTTCCAGGCGATTCGGTGTATTTCCATTGCATACTTTCACGCTTGGACTCTGGCTGAAAATAATGTATCCAGGTTTCACCACAAGTTAAAATCCTGCCCAAAAATGCGCGACCTTCACTATCTAAACGACATTTGAGCTTGGTGGAAATGCGAAATCTCAGTTCTCTCTGATGAACTCAAGTTCTCTGGGAACACACGTTGAACAAAAATGGTTCAAATGGCTCTGAGCACTATGGGACTCAACTGCTGAGGTCATTAGTCCCCTAGAACTTAGAACTAGTTAAACCTAACCAACCTAAGGACATCACACACATCCATGCCCGAGGCAGGATTCGAACCTGCGACCATTGCGGTCTCGCGGTTCCAGACTGCAGCGCCAGAACCGCGCGGCCACTTCGGCCGGCTCACGTTGAACAGGTTTTATGATAGTTCAGTTTGTTTTGAATGACGGGATGAGTTGTGTCAACACTTACTCGACATTAAAAAAAAAAAAATGTTTAACTGTAAGTCGTCGGTTTCCTAGGAAAAGTGAATTAATGCGAGGTTGCACCGCCGATATCGATACTGTCAGCAGACGCCCGGAGTAGTGCTCTATGGTAACTCTTTTGCGGCCAGTTTTAAACATATCCCCGACGCGTAAATCTAGAACGGTTCATGCAACTGCTGAAGTTTTATTTGCTCATCCGACAGAAAATTTCTGATGCTTGTACAGTTTCCGAACGTAAAAATCGGATCATGGAAAGCTGTTTTTCAAAAGTAAATTCTTTGAGTGGACACGCCTTCGTAACTAAGGCCTTAGATTTTAGACGTCATGTTTACATCAATATTAATCGAACAAATGCTTAACACTCTTCGCGAGGTTGCCAACTATCACTTAACAAAAGTCTCAATTCCTTGCAAGTCTCAACTATAAGCGTTTACATTCTGAAATTATTACTGGATGACCCTTGTAATTAACCAGTAACCCCCAACACCTGATTCCTTAAATAATCAAACTCCCATGTACAAAACACCTTCAAATGTCTAATTACTTTACCAGTGAGTTATTGTGTCAAATATTTGACGTTAAATGTGTAAAACCCTTATTATGTTGGATTCGTTGCTGTCGGATTATTGACACATAGACTAATGAAAAAGTGAAACCAAAACTAGTAAACCAAAAAAGTAGTAAGCATTTTATATGTTCAAGTAGAACCTTTCAGGCAAATAGTGCATATTGTCAAACCGGTTTATATTGGGCTTGATCACAGTAAAAGTAAGTTATAAAAGAAAAGGTCAGTAAATTATATTTGTTTGGGTGCATTATTAAACACTATATGAGTATACTGTGGCTAGTCTGCGCTCCGTTTTAAGACAAGCATACGGTGATGTGCATTGAGGTGAAAAAAGTCATGGGATACCCCCTAACACCGTGTCGAACCTTCATTTACTCGGTGTGTGCAGCAGCTCGACGTGGGATGGATTCAACAAGTCGTTGGAAGACCCCTGCAGAAATTTTGAACCATGTCCCTCTACAGCCATCCATAATTGCGAAAGTGTTGCTGGTGCAGGATTTTGTGCACGAACTGATCTCTCAATTACGTCCATAAATGTTCGGCGGAATTCATGGCGGCCGATTCGGGTTGCCAAACGATTCGCCTGAATTGACCAGAATGTTCTCCAAACAACTGTGGTCTGGTGAGATGGCGCATTGTCATATGTAAAAATTCCATCGTTGTTTCGAAACACGAAGTCCATTAATAGTTGCAAATGGTCTCCAAGTAGCCGAACAGTTTCTGGTCAGTGATCGGTTCCGCTGGACCAGAGAACCCAGTCCATTTCATGTGAATACAGCCCACACCGCCGCCCGGTGTGGCCGAGCGGTTCTAGGCGCTTCAGCCTGGAACCGCGCTGCCGCTACGGTCACAGGTTCGAATCCTGCCTCGGGCATGGATGTGTGTAATGTCCTCAGGTTAGTTAGGTTTAAGTAGTTCTAAGTTCTAGGGGACTGATGGCCTCAGATGTTAAGTCCCATAGTGCTCAGAGGCATTTGAACCATTTTGAACAGCCCACACCATTATAGAGCCACCACCAGCTTGCACGGTGCCTTGTTGACAACTTTGGGTTCATGGCTTTGTGGGGTCACATTCGGACCCTACCATCAGCTCCTACCAAATGAAATCGGGGCTCATCCGATCAGACCATCGTTTTCCAGTCGTCTAGAGCCCAAGCGATATAGTCACGAGTCCAGGAGAGCACTGCAGGTGATGTCGTGCTGTTATCAAAGGCACTCGCTTCGGTCGTCTGCTGCCAAAGCCCATCAACACCAAATTTCACCGCACTGGCTTAACGGATACGTTCGTCGTACGTCTCACATTGATTTCTGCGGTTATTTTACATAGTGTTGCTTGTCTGTTAGCACTGACAACTCCTTCAAACGCCGTTTCTCTCGTTAAGTGAAGGCCGTCGGCCACTGCTGAGTCTGTGGTGAGAGGTAATTCCTGGAATTTGGTATTCTCGGCACACTCTTGACACTGTGGATATCGGAATATTGAATTCCCTAACGATTTCCGAAATGGAACGACCCAAGCATCTGGCTCCAACTACCATTCCGCTTTGAGAGATTGTTAATTCTCGTCATGCTGGCCATAATCACGTCGGAAACTTTTTCACATGAGTCACTGCCCTTTTATACCTTGTGTATGTGATGCTACTGTCATCTGTGTAAGTGCATATCGCCATCTCATGATTTTTGTCATCACAATGTAATTTTCGGAGTACAATCAGTAGAATATGTGCATACCGTTTGGAAAACGTGTTGTAAATAGAGCTAATAGTTAAGAAGCAATAAATTAAAACGTTATTTCCCATGCTGAGGTTTTACTGCGTGAACGAAGAAAATGTGGCCGGCTATATGTAAATTTTATAATTTTTTTTACTTTCATTATTTTGTGGTGGGTGTCAGTGAGAAATAGTTTCGTAAAGGTTGGAAAATATATGTAAAGTTTGTTGGAAGTTGCTAAATGCTCTCGTTCTCAAACACTGAATGAATGTACAGGGCGCTCAAAAGTTAGTTAACATTTGGAAATGATATACTTCACGGAATATTGTAGGCAGAGAGATAAAAATTGACACATATGCTCTAAATGACATGGAGTTTTATTGAAACCAAAACAAAGTGCACAAACAAACAATTGGCCCTCCGCCGCCAATTTTTCTCTATTTTTGGCGCCTTCCAGGGCTCAGAGATAGTCTACACTGATGGCTCGACCCTCCCTAGCTCTCAAAGAAAGCAGCCTACAAGCTCTCGACCAGTGTTACCCTCACCATCCTTTGGTAATGACTATCCACGAGTCTTGTTTACGTCCTCGAACAACGTAGACATTCGGTGGCCTTCATCTGAACGCCAGGCCATGTCAGAATCCTGGGAAATGAACTTGCTGGTCCGGCCGCTGTGGCCGAGCGGTTCTAGGCGCTTCAGTCTGGAACCGCACTGCTGCTATGGTCGCAGGTTCGAACCCTGCCTCGGGCATGGATGTGTGTGATGTCCTTCGATTATTTAGGTTTAAGTAGTTTTAACTCTAGGGGACTGATGACCTCAGATGTTAAGTCCCATAGTGCTTAGAGCCATTTGAACCATTCTGAACTTGCTGACAGGCTCGCCAAACAGGCTACCAGTAAACTGACTCTAGAGATTGGCACACCGGAAACCAATCGCCAATCGATGTTATGCTGTAAGGTTTATGGGATCTGGAATACCGAATGGCACTCCTCGACTGTGCCAATAAATTATGTGCTATGAAGGAGGCAACAGATGCGTGGAGGTCATTCATGCAAACCACTTGCAGGGACTCCATTGTCCTTTTCTGGCTCCTCATTGGCCACACTTAGCTGACTCATGGTTATCTCCACTGTCGCGTGGAGCCACCCCAGTGTTGCTGCGGTTCTCGATTGACAGTCACCCACATCTTGTTGGATTCTCAAAATTTAGCCGTCCGTCATAGTCTCCCTGACATCCTCCCTTTGATTTCAGGTGACAATGCCACAATGGCTAATATAGTTTTAAGTTTTATCCATGAAAGGGGTTTTTAACATTTTATTTATGGGTGGTCACCTTAGCCTCAACTTTCAGGCCCTCACTCTACTTACATTCTTCCTCACTCCATCTGGAGCTGTCTGTTCTACTTGGTGTCCGTTTTCTCAGCTTCTGTGTTTCTCTTGCCTTGTGTTTTTTGGCTGGAGATTTTAGTGTGTTGCAGAGTGACTGGCTAATCCTTTTTTTATTCTTGCAATCAACCAGCCAAGGATGGTTGTTATATTCTTTTATCACCTTCTACCATCTTTTCCTTTTAGTTCATGTTATCCATTTTGGCTTGACTCTTTGGTTTTCTGCTTCAGTGTGGTTACACACATAGTTTTATGCATTTTATCCCTTTCCTGAATTTCAGACGATAGGATACTTTTGGGTATGGTTTTAATCCAAGACTCGTGTGACTAAGGAAAAAGGAACTGTTGACTTTACAGTTTGGTCCCTTTAATCTACAAACCAACCAACCGTCATACCGCTCGTCTTGCCAGTCATATGGTAGCAGGCCTGGCCAAGATTTGCACTCCCAGAGCATGCTTGCACCCTGCAAGTGTAGCCGAGTCTGCTCTATGCTCTGGCTTCCTCCAACACTGCAGGTGTGAGAATAAGACGGCTATATGCTGAAGGCTGCAAGCTTGGAAAACTTAGGAAGACGTGTTTGCAACACAGACGAACTACTTCTAAGAGGCAAATATTGATGCATGGATTTATAAGCAGGAGTCTATTTTCAACTTTTTATTTTTCTGTCCAACAGTAACTTCTATTGCTTGACTAAATAAATACATTGCATAGTGCTAATAGATGAGCAGATCTACGTACAGGCATTTAACATTAATTTGCAATGTTCATATATTTATATACATTTCTGTTTTAATATATGACATATCTGGGATTACAGTTCATGATACACTATGTGATCCGGACACCCCCTGAAACATATGTTTGTCATATTAGGTGCATTGTGCTGCCACCTACTGCCAGGTATCCATATCAGCGACCTCAGTAGTCATTAGACATCGTGAGAGAGCAGAATGGGGCGCTCCTTGGAACTCACCGACTTTGAACATGATCAGGTGACTGTGTGTCACTTGTGTCATACGTCTGTATGCAAGATTTACACACTCCTAAACATCCCTAGGTTCAATGTTTCTGATGTGATAGTGAAGTGGAAACGTGAAGGGACACATACAGCGCAAAAGCGTATAGGCTGACCTCATCTGTTGACTGAGAAAGACAGTTGAAGAGGGCCGTAATGTGTAATAGGCAGATATCTATCAAGACCATCACACAGGAATTTCAAACTGCATCAGGATCCACTGCAAATACTATGAGAGTTAGGTGGGAGGTGAGAAAACTTGGATTTCATTGCCGAGCAGCTGCTCATAAGCCACACATCACACCAGTAAATGCCAAACGACACCATGCTTGGTGTAAGGAGAGTAAGCATTGAATGATTGAACATTGGAAGAACATTGTGTGGAATGACAAACCACTGTATACAATGGCAAGGTTTGGGTATAGCGAATGCCTGGTGAACATCATCTGCCAGGGTGTGTAGTGCCAACAGTAAAATTTGGAGGCGGTGGTGTTATGGTGTGGTCATGTTTTTCACAGAGGGGGCTTGCACCCATTGTTGTTTTGCATGGCCCTACCACAGCACAGGCCTACACTGATGTTTTAAGCACCTTCTTGCTTCCCAATTTGGGGATGACAATTGCATCTTTCAACACGATCGAGCACCTGTTCATAATGCACGACCTGTGGCGGAGTGGTTACACTACAATAGCATCCCTGTAATGGACTGGCCTGCACAGAGTCCTGACCTGAATCCTATAAAAAACCTATGGGATGTTTTGGAACGCCGACTTCGTGCCAGGTCTACCGACCGACATCCATACCTCTCCTCAGTACAACATTCCATGAATAATGGGCTGCCATTCCCCAAGAAACATTCCAGCACCTGATTGAACGTATGCCTGGGAGAGTGGAAGCTGTCATCTAGGCTAAGGGTGGGCCAACACCATATTGAATTCCAGAATTACCAATGGAGGGCGCCACGAACTTTTATGTAATTTTCAGCCGGATGTCGCGATACTTTTGATCACATAGTGTACAAACACATGGAGTTACGGAGATCAAAACCTGTTGAACCCTAACATTGGCGAGATGTCCATTTCATAACAGTAAAAAAACTTCGGCACACATGTTTTGAACCAAGCACTGAAATATCTGTATGGGCTTCTTTGCACGGTCACAGATATTGCTCTGGGGGCAACATTTTATGACAGTCTTGTAAATTACTGCATTGGACAAATAGGTCATTGAGCTGGGTGCTGCACTGTGAGTGTCCTCAGCTCAAGTTCAAAGTAATGAGGTGCATTAGCAGCCAAAAGCAACAATGGTCTGACAAATAAATCGAAATCTGTCTTCAGTCATGCAATGTCTTGGAATCTTTGAGAATTCATGATAAAATGTTTCAGTTACTGAGATGTAATGTCACATCTTGCTCTTGTATGGTTGATTTGAGTTACTGGAAATGTCACAAACTAGAAGCTCATTTGTCCATAGGCTTACTTTTTTTTATAGCATCAACCTTGTCTGCCATACATGTTACCAGATTTTTCTCCCCTTGGATTAAAACATTTAATGAATTCAGATAATTGGTGATATCGACCATAGAAAGATTTTGTCATCACTCTAATTACCTTTAACTCAGTTTTTCTCCTTAATAGCAGCCTTCAGTACGGCCACCATTCACTGTCGTTATGCAGAAAAATTCATACTGTAGATAGTTTTGTAACGAAGTTCCAGTAAGTGTTTTCTCTGCTCATGAAAGTGCGATGATATATTAAGCACTTTGGATGGCACTGAGTAAAACAACGCGCATTGGGCACTCAACGATGTGGCTTCTACAATTTTTCTTCTTTGGACAAGTGCGTAGACGCCATAGCATTCCTAATGCAGAACATAAATCCAATTTAACGCAAATAGCATTGTCAGCAAACTGCTTGGCGTCTGGCAACTTAATATTTCTCATAATAACATCAACATGCGAAAAATAACGTATACAGAACTCGAAATCACGAACAGTATGCATCATCATATGATGTTTCACTTCAAAAATGTAATTATACATCCTTGATCTACAAGGATAAACATCAATTAAAAAAGAATGACATTGTGTTGTGTAAGACAAACAATGTATTGTTAGTTTTATTTACAAAATAAATACATAAAAGGTATATAGGAAAAAAATCTTAGGCTAAGGCATTCTTGTAACAAATTTTCTGCATATTATGTACCAGTTTATGCATATTTTCGATACTTGCTCTTAAATAAACATTTCCTCTTTGAAATGTGAACTTTATTTCACCTCTTGCTCAAAATTTGTTTCTCTCTTTCGTTTAGCTGCAGGCATGATTTTGACCTCACTTGATTCATTTGGTTTTTGACGAAATCGTTTAGTACCATATTATCTGCAATGTGTGTAATTCATTCCTGGATCCCTCTTCCAAGAATGACACCTTCCAGCTAAAATTTTATATCGCTCCACTGATTCTCTCCTTGCAGAAACTGCACCCTGAAGTGGTTGAGTAACGCGTTCATCACAGCATGTACATAAGATGCACATCATCACTCTTAACAGAACACTTTCTAGAATATTTTTTGTTGATAGTATTCTTAAACATATGTACCTGCAGATGTGTGCACACTCCGCTATTAAATATTTTAGTTCTTCCAAGGAAGTCAATATGATCTCACAGCATGCCAACAATGCCATACGATCATTTCATTTCATTACTAATTGCGAGTGAAGATGTTGTGGAAATAGTCTCCATTGACGTATCACATAGTCGAAACCACTGATCAGTGGATAATACCACTTAAGCATCACACAAAATCATGAATTCTCAAAAACAACCACCAGAAAGAAACCCCCAATCCAACGTCATAGACAGCCTTTGTAGTCTGGTACCTTCAACCCCCACAAACCAACCAACCAACCCAACGTCATACGGACACTGGCGTTTACAACCGGTGTCGTTTAGACAGAATATTTACCACGTCATGTAGCTGCTTCTTGAGCTCACCTACTGTGCATATCCACATCTTCACCCTTTGCCAGTTCTCTCGTGACTGGGTGAACATTTATCAAATGCTGTTAATATACAGTATCTGCAGCATTGTGTCAATGTTTTTTTTTTTAATTATCATCACATTATAAAATACGAATATAGTTGACTCTACAGCCAGTTCGTCCTTGGAATGAGCAAGATTATGTTCATTTGAGGAGCGATGGTGCTTGTTGTTAACTAATCCGAGAACAGTTGAGTGTATACTGTAAGTACGGGTCCGCCATTACCTCTCAATTGGGGGGAGAACAGTAACTGCACAACTTCGGTGTATTCAAGAAAACAACTTAACCCTGACGTTCTGGATATTCCTGAATATGTTACAACGATTCAGCCAGAAGATTATGGTTTCCAAGGTGATGGCGATTGTGTCACTATCTCTTCTTCTTATTTCGAATAACCCATTTTGGAGGGTACGATGAATCAACTTTGGCTACTCTTCATTGTATTAGATTTCCTTAGTTTCCAAATTTCCTTCATCCTTTTAGAGTTTTGTTCCCTTTCTTCTTGAGTCCACATTTGTCTAGTTGTTTTCTTTCTCTCCTGAAATTTTACCTTTTGAACTGCCTATCTGAAATGTGTTCTGTTTTTATTGTGTCTATTGCAATTCCAGCGTTTTCCATGTCCTTTTCAGTCCCTATGAACCATAGGGGCTTGGATTTGTAGCTATTGAGTAATGTGAATATCTGCTTGGTCAGTCTGTTGTTATCCATTCCGAATATATGTCCAAAAAACTGTAGTCTTCTCTTCCTCATTACATCAGTTAGTTCTCCACGTTTCAAGTATAGCTCTCTGTTTTGTCTTAACCTGTATTCAGCATTATCGTTTGTTTTAGCTCCCAGTATTTTCCTTAAAATCCTTCTTTCGACCTTCTCTACTTTCTCAAGATCTCCATTTCTTGTTAGTTTAAGTGTTTCTGCCGCCTACAGAGCTTCAGGTCTGGCCACTGTTTGGTAGTGTCTTAATTTAGTGTTCCAGCAAACAGATTTTTTGTTATAAATGTTTTTGATCATATGAAACATTCTTTCCATTTTGTGCACTCTTAGTTTCTATAGCTGTCTTTCTTTTCCATTTTATGTAATCCAATCCCCTAGGTATTTAAAGGAATCAATTGTATTGTTGTGAACTGCAATATTTTGAGGAGCATCACAGATTTTGTCATGAACTTTGTTTTTTCAAAGGATATTTGTAGTCCTACTTTGCCTGCTTGTTTTTGCAGTTCTCTTATTTGTTCTCGGGCATTATCTAGCGAATCTGTAAGCAACACCATGTCATCTGTGAAAGCTAAACAGTCAACAGTGATCTTGTTTGGATTTCTTCCTAGTTGACTCTCTTTATAGTATTGATGGCCTCCCTCCCTTCTCGAACTACGTTCTCTAACACACAATTGAAAAGCAGAGGTGCAAACCATCTCCCTGTTCAACACCTGACTATTTCAAACGATTTTGAGAGCTCTCCCCTAAATTTTACTTTTGATTTTGTATTTGTCAAAGTTGCTTTAATTATTCAAGTTGTTTTAGTATCGAGTCACAATTCTTCTAAGATATATAGCAGTGTATTTTTGTCAATTGAATCATAGGCTTTTTTTAAATCCACAAAAGTAATTACATATTTTAATTTCCTGATTTTCCTCATTTCTACTATGTTCTTTAACTTTAATATTTGTTCTGCACATGACCTTCCCTTTCTAAATCCAGCCTGATACTCTCCTGGCTGCTTGTCAAGTATTTCTTCTGCTCTTTTTAAAATAGCCTTAGACATGATCTCATAAGTCACTGGTAAGAGGGAGATTCCCCTATAGTGGCTAGGGTCTGTGCCACTACTGTTTATTACATATTCGAGTGGCTGAAATTATGAAATATTTGTTAAGTCCTTTTAAGCATTTATAGGAAAATTACTGAAAGTCGTGACAGTCTGAATGCTGTAGACCATGTGTTGGCAACATGGGATCTGAGGACAGGAACCCCGAGATTGGTTTCAGTCCTGGCCACGGGAGAAATTCACGAAGTTACTCCTAATCGTTCATCGCCTGGAGTTGCCTATCTCATTGCCATATTATGTTTTCTATTCTTTCTCGTATTAACAGTAGTAAGTAATTCTTACCTGTTATGGATGCATAAGAACACTGAATCTATTTAAATCTAAGGTAATTAATAATGAATTACCTGCAACCAGTTGCTTCTATTGGTGGTTGTTTTTCTATGATGACATTTTCAGATGTTTACAAGGATTTACATGGCGTGAACATTGTTTCTTAATTAATGGCATTGCAGAATTTTGCGACAGAAGTTTTTAGACAGCTATTATTAAACACCATAAGTAAAGATACAATGTTAACGATGCACAAATAAATATAAATATTTGAAGATGGGGTGAACATAAAATGAATTTACGGTAGAGCGTCGATTATCCGAACGTCGGTCAACCAAACGACTCCTTAACCGAACTGTGTACTCGCTCACACCTGTTACTCTCCCATCCTACCGTCCATCATCCCCTTCACTTGACTTGAAAGACGCATCCTACATGATCAGCGCAGCATGGAATAGTGTAAAGGAAGAGAATTTGTAGAAAGCCGGGAATAAAATTTTGGCCACAGAAGAAAATTCACAAGATATGATTGAAAATGACGAACAGAATGATATGTCCGAAATTCTTGGTATGCTAAAAGAAATAGATTGCCATGAAATTGATGAAGAAGACGTTCATGAATGGATGAATATCGATGATGCAGATCCAGGACACCAAATCATGCAGGACAGCGAGATTGTAAACGTCGTCACTGATAAATATGACGCCGCCAGCATCTCATCAATCAGTGCTCCAGAAAGTGAAGATGGAAGTATACCAACAGCTTCTGAGGCGTTCACTGCCTTGCGGGGGTTTGAAGCCCAAGATGAAAGTGACCAGTTTCAGATATGTGTAATGAAAAAAGTACGTGACTTAGCTGCTCGTAAGCGTGTAGGCTTGCTTAGACAGACCAAAATAAAGGATTTTTTTAAACATTAATTTTGTATACTGTGTGTATTGTTCATACAAAATGCGTATGTAATATGTATATATTTTTGTTTAATAAACTGTGTCACATACTATAAATTCCTAATGAAGTTGCCTTTGTATGTTACTTTGTAATACTAAAAGAGATGCCTGTTTTTATGAATAAATTTACTGTACAAAACTTCTTTTTGGCAAATAAACATGTACAGTTCGATTATCCGAACAAACCAGTTTTCCGAACACCCATGTCCCCCAATTACTTCGGATAATCGACGCTCTACTGTACTCTGAAAAACGTATGTTTTGCGGCATAATTTGTTTGTGTGGACATTGGGAAAGGGGTGCCATTCATATTGATGCGTTACCTCATAAACAACTTCATGGACACTATTGTTTTGCCTTTATGAGATAGGAGCACTGCTGTCATCTCACGTGACAACATGGCCCTTGAGCTGATGGACATATGTGTATCAGGCTCATAGGGCACTAGATGTTTCCCACGGCTGGTGTAGATTACTCACTTCCTACACAGCTTGTACCTTTGCTATGTGATATTTCACATAGATTTAACTTGCTGTGTCAGGTGTTTAAAAATGATGTGTTTCTTTCTGTACGAGACCTGCTAGAAATATTATGATGCGGACGCATTTTGCCAGACTGATGGGACTCCTGCTAAACTGCACAGTGTTATATGCAAAAATGAAAATAATTTTTTTCTACTGAATGTATTTTTTTTTAAACAATTAGATGTGTAGACACAGCAGCTTAGTAGGTATATGGCAGTTTTAAAGACACTTCTGACTAAGCCACAGTGTCTACACCTTTTCACAAACTCTTTCTTTCATACATCAATGAGGCGGCTGTCTCTCACTCCGTCCACCTGTTCCAAAGTGCAAGGGATGTATTCGCAGTTGCAAATATGACAATGAAAATTTGTGCCAAACTGGTTATCGAACCTATATTTCCTGCTTGTCATGAGTGGTTGCCTTACCATTAGGCTATCTGAGCACGAATCATGGCCAGACCCAAACTTCCACATGTCACAACCATTCACCTACAACTTGTATTCGTACATTCGGTAGTCACTTGCCTGGTGCCAGCAGAAGTACGCATGCATGGATGCATGTCTGAAGAAACATTGCATCGTAATTCAGGCTAACATAGGCACTGCAATATCGTGTTTATCTGGTAACACCGGGCAAGCGACTTTGATGTAAAATGTCTTACCTGTATGTGAATATACATAATGGATGTACAAGTACAGGTTATAGACAAATGATTGATGACACGTGGAAGTCTGGGTCTAGCCGTGAGTCGTACTCAGATAGCTTAATGGTAAGGCAACTGCTCACGTTAAGTGGGAAATCCAGGTTCGAGCTCTGGTCCAACACAAATTTTAATTGGCATCATCCCATTGTGCAGTTGCACTAGCTAGCAATTTGATACAAAATTATCCACAGGAAATTATTGCATATGTACCCATACCATTCCCTTGCCAAATGTCAAAGGTGGCGTCCTAAAGTACTTACATTTGATCTAAAGGTAGAGTGAGCTTTTTATTGTAATGGATTTTACTGAAAACTACTCATTTATCATTCAGGATGCAGGGCAAGGTTTCCATGGGAAAAATAGTAAAGCGCCATTCCATCCGATTGATTGTATTCCTCAAAAATCAGCAGGTGGAATCTATTAGTTTTTGCATTGTCATTAACTGACTAGGACATGAAATAATTACTGTTCATGTTTTTATCGAGGAGCTGATAAAATATGTAAAAACTCAAGAGGTTCACATTTCCCACACCCCTTATTTCAATGATGGCTCAACATCCAACACAAAACTTTCAAAAAAATTTCTCAGTTTGTGCTACGATAAAAGACTTTGGAATGACAACAGAATGAAATTTTTTTGCTACAAGTCATAGAAAGTCGCCTTGCAATGGGACCTCAGGTACAACACAGTGATTAGCAGCAAGAGTAATGCCACAATTTAATAGGCATATTTCTACACCTGTAGATCTATTTCATTTCGGCACTGAAGGTATTAAATTTGCTTTCATCAGTAAAGGAGAAATCAAAGGAAAACAGTCACAAGAAGAGATGTTTATACATGAACAACTCTTGCAGGAATGGGAGAAAAATAATCATTTTTGACAACTGATAAAACAAAATTCAGGTCAGGAGAGTTTCAAAATATGCATAATCTTTTCTGGCCAAAACTAGTGCCAGTAGAGAATGAGATATGTTAACATTGAACCTAGAGCCAGGACAATATGCTGCATGCAATTATGAAAAAAGTGGTAAATTAAAATTTTCTGTGAAATACCCGCTGAATGGAAGGATGCTTAAGATACTTTATGTCTCCACATGGCCCAGCAAATTAATTTCATTAGCCATCAAACAGTGAAAAGTGTTGGGTTGTGCACCACAACATTACTGTAGTTATTCCAGTTCTATCAGTGACAGTGTTTGGCTGGCAATGGAGTCCTCCTCACGATATTCAACAGCAAATTAACAAAACCTTTAAAAAAATTCAAGCTGCTTGGAGTAAACATAAGCTTAAGATCCAAAAAGAAATCTCTTCTATCTTTGGCCTGGAACATTTAAAGAAAAAACATCATTAGACTTGGGATTTTGTGGAAGGAAACCCTTATGTTTGTGATCCTGTGCTAAAGAAAACCACTCATGGCTGCTGTTTGATGCCTTCAGGCATGACCCTTAAGTTGGTGGGGATGCTGGTTTTCTCACTTTACAAGAAACCTGCAATGGTGAAGCCACCATGAACCGTAGCAATGCAATTTATACAATTTTTCAGTACATATAAGTTCCACATAAACAGCAAACTATACGAACAGAAAATATGCCACACTCTAGACCTGAATTAAACTACTTCATCAATAGCATCAAAGAATAAAAAAGATACACTCAAAATTCTCATTAACTGCGTTTTATTGGCAGGACACTTAGAAAATGTAACAGACCTACTAAGGAGACTGCCTACACTACACTTGTCCATCCTCTTTTAGAATGCTGCTGCGTGATGTGGGATCCTCACCAGATAGGACTGATGGAGTACATCAAAAAAACTTCAAAGAAAGGCAGCACATTTTGTATTATCGCGAAGTATGGGAGAGAGTGTCACAGAAATGATACAGGATTTGGGCTGGAAATCATTAAAAGAAAGGAGTTTTTCATTGCGACGGAATCTTCTCATGCAATTCCAATCACCAACTTCCTCCTCCAAATGCGAGAATGTTTTATTGACACCGACCTACACAGGGAGGAATGATCACTGTGATAAAATCAGGGAAATCAGAGCTCATACGGAAAGATATAGGTGCTTATTCTTTTCGCACACTATACGAGATTGGGATAATAGAGAATTGTGAAGGTGGTTCGATGAACCCTCTGCCATGCACATAAATGTGATTTGCAGAGTACCCATGTAGATGTAGAATATGAACCCTTTTTAAAAGATGCCAGGCAGACTGCTATGCACATCACCAAAATTTACACGTGACAAGATGTGTGCAACTATTCTGCAATAGGTTTACTACTAAGTTTGTAGCAGTTGTTTCAACTGTGGCATGTATTATACACATGCTTCGCATTATTCTTACTCTGAGGAACAGAAAATAGAGGATAAATGCATTTACTTTTCGAACAAACAATTCAGTTTTTTGGAAAGCATCAGTAGTAGTGAAGATATTACCATACACCCACAGTACAATGAGTTGTACGACGGTGATGTTAAATGGAGAGAGAGAAAGTGTCTACAACATGAAAGTGACACAAATGTTTGTGAGTAAACTAAACGTTTTTACCGTTTAAAGCAGACTTATTTCATCTTTATGTAACTGCAAAAGTTTAAACAATAACTGGACAGTACGAGGATAAAAACATTTAATAAAGTAAAAAGTGTGCGGTCACATTACCTAAAAAATGTCTTTTTGAACATGACATCTGTGAACAGTGATTGCAAATGTAAAAACATGTAAACAGCAAGGAAAACTCCAGAATATTCTGTCTCTGATTGGTGTAGTGAGGTTTTGTAATTGTGATTTGGTTTTCACATGAGAGGATTGTCATTTTACAAGTAAGTTAAAATGCTCTTTTGGGTTAAGATTCGAACCAGTAATCCATGAACATCATCTTATAAAATTTGATATTATACTGTCCAAACAACTGACTTGAAGTTGGGTAAAATGACAATATTCACTAGGAGTTTAATTTCATTGAAAGATGCTATCCTTAGTTGCAACAGAGGAAGAGCATATCTCAAAGGTAAGTTATTGTTAACTTCACAGAGCAACACATTTTTAATTAAGTTCGTGAACTTGTGCATCGACGTGATGACAATTCGCCAGTACAGTGCCACCACATTTTACACGTATTCTCATTCCCTGGACACTCAAAAACAATTTTTCATCAGTTTTTACAAATGTATTTGTACTAAATGCCATTTGTAACTCATTTTCCAAAACGTAAATCACAAAACAATACATCAATGTGAATTAGCATTATGACAGTCAGAGCAATGAGCTAGCCAGTGACGTCAGTCATCACATGATTCGAATGGAATTTCATTTCAATTCTTATAAAAGAATACTTAAATTCAAGAGGGGGAAAAAGCTTGTTAGGAACATAAAATGACATAATTAATCAATTAAGACCATTTCCAGAAAACAGACAAATGCCCTATTGTGTACACTAAGGGTAAACCGAATGAGGTAGCACTGTCTTAAACAAAATGCCCTTGTATACGGGAGGGTGGAGGCACTTCATCCAGCCATCCTGACTACAGTTTTATATGGTTTCACTAAATTATTTCTGGCAAAGACCACGAAGGTTCCTGCGATAAGGCTATGACCTTACCTAAATCGTACTTATCATTCTAGACCTGTACATGTGAATTACTTTATTTTTCTTGTTCTTAAATTGCAATACCAAGGTATGTCCAATATCTTTGTAAACCACTACTACTGTAAATTACACTGCAGTTGTATCATTGTCATTGGCCCACATTAATCTCGAAAATTAATTTTTTATTATTGAGTACAAAATGCAGACATTAAGTAATCTGATACCTTTTTTAAGTTCTACCACCATTTACGGTGATGGTTCTGTAATCATATCACATATGTAACATATATTTACAGATGAATCTGCAACTGCGTAAGACGACATTGGCATTTTTCAACGACTGAAGTCCATAAAGATAAATAAAATTTACTTTAGAAAGTTACTGAATAAAACAAGGGATAATGATAAACATTCCATTTAATTTTTATCATGTTTATTGGAGTTTTCTTCAAAATATTTACAACATATACTATAAAAAATCTTTAGACAGTTCCATACATAAGGGTTGGATGAGCCTATTGAATAAGCTACACAATATATGGTACACATAAAATAAAATATACAGTCGACACATTTCAAACCATTCTTCGTAATGTTCAAACAGATTTATTTACTGTTGCAATAATGGGTTTTGGACGCGACTTGAAGAGAAGTTTCCTTTTTACAACAGCACGCACAAGGTACTCAGTTCTGGTGCTATCTTCTGACTTGTGCCTGACACGCTCTGCCACAATAAATGGTTTCTCCAGTGCTTGTTCCTTGCCATAAAGGATATGATGGCCAACTATTAGAACAGGAGCTCCCTGTATTAACAAAAAGCACCCTGTATTAACAAAACAAGAGTCATACAAAGCAGGCTTTCACAGCTGGTATTTAAATTCTTGGCCATTTTATTTGTATTGACTGTGTGCTAGACACAAGACCATGCCTTAGACCAGGCCTAATGCCCATTAAACTACATTAACAAGAATCAAAATCCAAAGTTTTAATCATAAACATGAGCATTCATTTTATGACAGCTGTTAAAATTACAAACCTAAAACCACAAAAGGGTACAATGATTGGAAGGATTTAGATTGTTCATTATACAAGGGCTGTTCGGAAAGTAAGGCCCAACTGGTTGCGAAATGAAAACCACAGAGAAAATGAAAAATTTTTTATTCACAACAGTTAGCCACACCCTCCAGCTACCTCTCTAAATAGTCACCACTCTGACTTAAGACATTTGATGTGGGGTTGTACAAACTTTCTAGTATCTTCGTCACAGAAAGCATCAGCCTGTGCTTTCCACCACTTCTCTACGCTGGTCTGCCTTTCGTTACTTGTGCCAAAAAGTTGTCTTCGTAGCCAGCGGTTTGTGTGAGCAGATGAACAATTAAGGGCTGTATTGTGTGTTATCAAACACTTCCCATCGAAAATGCTGCAGGAGCACCTTCTTTGCCTCTGCAGAATGCAGCTGAAAATTTTCTCGAAGAAAGAAATTTATAACATTTATGTTATGTGGGTTGCATAGCTTCAGGTGAAATCTCTGACCAGATTCACATACTTTGCAGGAGATACTGTTGTTTTAGGCATTTCTACGTGATCAGTTTTCACTCTGAACTGAAACAAGTGACGTGATGCGATGCGATCGTCAGACACACTAAAGACAATGCCACCCAAGTGGGTGCAAAGTTCCATCGGATTTTCACAGTGTTTTCCATTTCGTGCCTAATTGGACAAAGAGACTTTACATACCTCCTGGTGTTTTATTGTGTATACGGATGGTATTATATGGAAGTGAAACACATTGTTTGAAAACTAGAACAAAATAAATTTAAGCATTTGAGGTTTGGTGCTATAGAAGGACACTGAAAATTAGGTGGACTGATAAAATTAGAAATGAAGTTGTTCTCTGGAGAATTGGAGAGGAAGGGAACATGCGGAAATCATTGATCAGAAAGAAGGACAAGATGATTCTACATGTCTAAGACATCAGCAAATAACTTCCACGGTACCTGAGGGAACTGTTAAGGGTAAAAACTGCAGGGGAACGCAGAGGGTGGAATACATCCAAGAAATAACAGAACATTTCATGCAGCTCTGAGATGAAGTTGGCACATGACAGGAATTTGTGGTGGGTTGCATCAAACCAGCAAGACAAACAATGGATTAAGTTGAGTTTGTGCTTACAATGTGAGTCAAGTGGTACTTTATATAGGAAGACGTTCACATAGTTAGGGGAAAAATAGAAAACTTAACATTAGCATTCTCCTCTTGGGGAAACAAACACAAAAGAATAAGTACAGACAGAACTTCAAGCAGTCGCAAGATGCACTGTAACAGTGCTGGGATATAATTGAACAATGGAATGGATAGAATCATGACAATATTACAAAAAAGATAGATCGTTACCATGTAATGGAGAGGTTTAACTGCAGATAAGCACAACAAGTAAGCTTTCAGCCAGAACGGCCCTCATCGGAACACACACACACACACACACACACACACACACACACAGTCTGGCAACTGAGGCCAGTCTGGTGTGTGTGTGGGGGGGGGGGGGGAAGGTGGGGAGGGGGGGTTGCACGCGTGCAGGCACATGCGTATTTTGTCTCATTCCGATGAATGCAGTTTTGCCTCAAAGCTTATCTGTTTGACAGTCATTTTGTTGTGCCTGTCTGTGACGTAACACCTCTGTTATATGGTGAGCAGCAATCTATCCTTTTCACAATATTTTCATTAGTCCAGGGATATAGTTGGAATTTTGAAAAGATGTTATGCAAAATGACAGTACTCAAATATAATACTGACAGAGAAACACAAACATTGTTAATAGCACTGCTAGACTTCAGTAGAAGTGTAGGATGCTTCTCGGAGAAGTGAAAGAAATTGGTTGAGGTATGTTTGCCAGGAGGAGAAAGAGGGAGGGTGCTGAATGACAACATAGGCTGGAGCTACTATTACGTGTAGGCATGTCCAGCCTAAGTCCAGAGGGCGGGACTTCGGCTGGTCAATTTCCAATAATAAAATACCAACAGCCGTTATTTCGGTTTTATTTGTTAGGCAACCGGTTTTTGTATTACATTATGCCATTTCAGGCCTGCATACATCGAGTAACCCTCATGTTAGGAACCAATGCAGTAATGTCAACTGGTATTGTGAAGTACTGTGATGTACAAGGTCACAATATAAGAGAAAAATAATTTTCATACATACTTTGTCTCCTTGTTGCGGTTCCAGGGTTGCCACAAGTTTCCCCAAGCAAAATTCCCTGATTTCTAGACACGTCTTAACATTTCTCCCTGACAAATTTTGATACTGACTGATTAACTGAGAGGGTTTATGGAGCCTAACAGCGAGACCATCAGTCCCACAACTCCAAAGTTACTCACAGAAGAAAGAGGGTCAGCTAAAAGTGGGTGGATCCGGTCAAGGAAGTCAAATTAGAAAACAAAGTTAAAACACACAAAGTAAAAGGAACAGAAGGTTAGACCAAATCTAAAAATGGAAAAAAGAATGATCTTTCCATGAGGGAGTGGTCATGGGGTCCCAAACAGAGAAACGGTGAAGAGAGGCACCAACCACAATCACACTGCCTCTGCTCCTGGAGTAAAGTAAAACCTTATACCCAGAAATAACCACTTTCACAGAGGAAACTGAGAACATTCTATCATCCGTAAATTGTCTGCTAATACTGAAATTAAGGAAGACTATACTTAGGGGATATTCTACCAATGTGGGATATCACCAGTCTGGCTCGGCAACCATATTGTTGTTGTGGTTCATTAAACAGGACACAATGGGTGAGCCTGGTACAACCAACGCGTAGACGGCATAAAGAAGTGGACTCCTTCTGAGAAGAGGGGAAGGAAGAGCATTAAAGCGCAGCAGTCTCCTTGATAGTGCGGAGTTTATTATTGAGAGCAGTAGCGTACAAAATGTCATTACAGTTTCATGCAAAGAGAGATTAGACATAGATATGCACATCCGCAGCTGTAGTCACAAAAGGGAATGGAGCGTGAGTATCAGCTTATCTAGCCAAAACAGTCAGCCCGTACGTTCCCTGGGATACCCACGTGACTTGGGACTCAGAGAAAGATAAATGAGCAGGCAGCATGGCCAAGGAAGGAGAGTAGGTCATGGAAAGCAGAGACCAAAAGATGAGGACAGCAGGCTGCTAAATGAGTCAGTACATATTAAAAACTGTGGAGGGATGCCTGAGTAACAAAATGGAGGGCCTTGGTAACAGCTAGCAGCTCTGCTGTGAACACACTACATGATTCCAGCAATAAATGGTGTTCTAAGCCAGTAGGAGATGTGAAAGTGTATCCCACTTTATCTATCGTCTTAGAACCATCAGTGTGGAAAACAATAGCACCCTGGAACTCTGCTAGGATGGAATGTAGAAAAGGCCGAAAGACCATAGGGGCAACAGAGACCTTAGGACACTGGAATAGGTCAGTCCTAATCCGTGGTCTAAGCACCATCCCAGGGGGTGCGAGAGGAAATACACAGCACACATTTCCGTGAATGGAGATGGAGATACTGAACAGAGGGAAGTGAGATGCATTCCAATTGGCTATCCCACCCTTGGGCAATGATCAGGAGGGAGATGTCCCTTGCTTGCAAAAATAACAGGGTATGTGGGATGGTCAGGGAATCTGCGAATGGCGATTGCTTAAGAAACCAGGAGTTGGCTTCATCATATTTGTAGAGTGGAGAATCCCCACTTCTGTGAGGAGACCGTCAATGGGACTAGTGCGAAAGAAACCAACAGCCTGACGCACCCCACAATGGTGAACAGGATCAGGTACTTTCAGAGTGGAAGAAGCCACTGAGCCATAAACTTGACTTCCATAATCTAGTCTGGACAAGAGCAGAGCACTGTGAAGATTGAGACTAGTAGCATGGTCTATGCCCCAATATGTGTGGGCCAGGAAGCAGAGAGCATTAAGCTTCCGCATGCATGTAGTCTTCAAGCGGCAAATATGGGTTAGCAACGTCAACTTTTTTTAAAAAAAAAAAAAGGCCCAAGAAATGGAACTGTGCTATGACATCTATAAGGTGGTCACCTAGGTGAAGTTCTGGAATAGGGTGTACTATGAATTGATGACAAAAATTCATAACCCGCTTTTGGAGGGAGAAAATTTGAGGCCATGGAAGACAGATCCATCAGATGGCATCTAGTAGTTGGCACTTAGCAGATGCTACAGAGTGGGAGCTGCACGAGATGTAAAAATCATCGACATACAACGCTGGGGTAACATGAGGGCCAACAAAGGTTACAAGCCAATTGACGGCTATGAGGAAGAGAGTGACACTTAATACCATTCTCCTGAATCTGAGAGATGCTGAGTGAAGTACCAACTGGTACCCGGAAGAGCCGGTGGGTTAAAAAAAATCGTGAATAAAAATCGCAAGGGGGTCTCGAAAGCCCCAGTCAAGGAGGGTAACTAAAATGTGATAGTGCCAAGCCATGTCATGTGCTGACTGTTAGTAAAAGCCAGTCGGATTGCAGTTTCGAATCTGAGTAAATGGTCAGTTGGAGATAGTCATTCCCAGAAGTCACACTGATATGGGGAGAAAAGACTTCGAGATTCTAGTACCTAACATAACCGGAAGCTAACCACCCTCTCAAGCAGTTTACAAAGTACGTTCGTCAGGCTAATTGGGCAGTAGCTGTCGCGAGACATTGGGTTCTTCCTAGGCTTAAGGACAGGGATAACTATACGGTCTCGCATTGTGAGGGGGAGGTATCTGTGAGGCAAATGTGGTTAAAGACCCTCAGTATGTATTGCCACTGTGTAACGTCCGAGTGTCGGATCATCTGGTTGTCGATGGAATCTGGGCCTGGGGCCATGTCATGTGCCTTCAAGAACTCCCATTCAGTGAAGGAGTGAAGGGTTCATTACAGGGTTCAGCTTGGTAAGGGCTGAAACAGAAGGGGTGTCTGTTCAGTTTTGTGTTTCTGCCAGAGAAAAGTGGCAGGATAGGAAGAGGACGCCGATACTGTTGCAAAGTGTGTCACAAGGTGTTCTGCAAGGACCAATGGCTCAGTAGCCAGAGCACCTTGGACGATAAGCCCCTGTACAGTTGACTGTCACTGGTGGCCCAGAGGCTACAGAGCTTGGGCCAAACCTGTGATGAAGAGCCCTTATATAAGTCCCCAGGGAGGAAACATTGCACTTCCAGCATTCCTTTTTACTCTACTTAATAAGGTAACGAGCCTTAGCACAGAGATGCTTAAAAGCAAGGAGGTTGGCATGTGAAGGGCGTCGTTTAAATCGTTGCAGCGCCCGTCAGCGGTCCTTGACAGCAATTGCCACAGGACTTTTGGATAAGGGGACAGCATTGCCAGCATCATGAAGAATATTGGCACAAATACCGTGCACGACCATATCAATGCAGTTCAAGAGAGAGGTATCGAAGTGCACAGCAGACGTATATAAAGGCCGATTAGCCCTGTGCAATGCCCAATGTGCGGTCCTGTCTGCCTGGCCTGGGAAGTGGTCACTGTCACAAGGATCATCGGGGAGTGACCAATGTTGGCAAGCCAAGAGAGCAGGTGAGGAGACTATGACATCAAGAGCAGTGAAGGTTCCATGAGCAGCACTGAATTGGGTAGGGAAACTGTCACTGAGGAGAAACATGTGAGCAAAAATCTTAACATCGCCATCTTTTGCAATGATCTGTTTTTAGATGGAGAAAGCAAGTCAAATATTATATATGTTTCATTAAGACCAGAGATGTTATTTTATTTCTATAAAACGAAACACACCTGGTAACAAAAATACATATTTCATTGGAATTGCAAGACAGATTTAAAATATCTTCACTGATTTCAGAAATAACCTCAGAAAAAAGTAGGCCTCTTGAAAGAAGTGTATAAGGCACAGAAGAGTTGTGTAAACCAATGCTATAGGTGACTGCCAATAAAATGTTAGTTCTACTATGTTTGTTACTGTCAGTTATTGCCCACTGTGTTGTGTCTATTATTTTACAGGTATTGTGTGGTTTTTCCTTCATGCAATATGTGAGTACACGGTGTACAAACTGCCAGTGACTCCACTATTTTCTTTCTCTTATTAAAGTACCAAAATGTACTAGAATAAATAAAATGTCGCGGTGAGACAGTCAATTTCTGAAATCCATTGCACATGGGCTCTGGCCTGCCAAGGAGCACCACAGTCCTGAGTCCACAGATAAATCACGAAAATCTGCAGCATTACACAATACACAAACAGACCTGGCCTGCAGGCATATCGGTGAGACTAGATCCAATGGGCAGGACTTGCACATTAGTGGGAAATGATGGGCTTCAAATTCGCAGGCCCAATCAGTTAGAGATACTCACAGAAATGTCCTGCAGTTTTGGCCCGTTATGGAAGTCCACTGGTGTGGCCAGCTATTTACATGTCACAGACACCATGTTGACAAAATGAGACCGCAGTGATCAATCCATGCAACAGATAACTTGCGTGAATACTCTGAAAATCAATACTAATTATGATAGGTAACAACTCACCGTGAAGATGATCACCAAGTCGCAAACAGGCACATAGAAAAGACAATCACACTCTCACAACTAAATTTTTGGCCATAGTCTTTGTCAGAACACAAGAGCATACACAACCATTCAGACACAACTCATGCACACATGACTGCTGTGTCTGGCCACTTCATCAACAGTCTCTGATAATCAGATGCCTCTTGTCGGCCACTACTAGGCTAGCAGCAAGTAGTAGTGACAGCACTGACAAAGCTGAGGGGAGCAGCAGAAAGGGAAGAAGCAATAAGAATGAGGGAGTAGGGAAGCGGCTCACATACTCAGCTGCACCCAGCCAATAATGATGCATGATGTCTCAGTAAACAAACCATTCCATCTACTGAGACAAAAGCTAGATTTTCCCAAGTTTTTTTTTTTAATTTCCCTGACACATTTGAAATTCCCTCCCTGATTTCCAGAACTTGTGGCAAACCCTGGGTTCAGAATGGATTTATGTACTGTGGTGTAAAGCTATTCAATAAATACCCAGCCAGCACAAAGGAAGAAATTTGGAAATCAAACAAGTTCAAACGAAAATTAAAAAACATCCTTCCTTAGCCTCTCTTTTTGCCAATTATCTGAATATCTAGATCCAAAAATCTAGGAAGTTCTGTTAGCTACATGATACAGCAGAATCTCTATAGTATGTCGTTCTTTTCAGCATTTTCCTGCATTCTCCCTCATCGCTTAACATGCTCAAATTTGGTGGTATCAGTACTGTTTGACCACAGCAACTTTTGCCGCCGTGAGTTCTGTAAGTGGTGGGAGTAGGATGTTTGGAGCCAAAGGGGGTGAGGACACTTGAGGAGAGAGATTCCTGTTTAGTACAGGTAATTTTGCCACATCGTACAGATAATTTGCTATGGTAGAAATGACCTGTAGAAATAGCTCATATGGCCTGAAAGACTCTTGGACATGCAGCCGGATTGGTCGATCATCCTAGGACAAATTTTCGACAGTATAAAATGTCATCATCATCATCATCAAGTTATTCCTGTTCACTGACTTCCTGGGCCAGTGGGTGCAGTATATATACCAATTTGTCTCCTCCCTCCACTGACCCTACTAAGTTGAAACCCATTATTCTTGTTGATGAGGTTCTCATGTAGCCACATTTCGACAACATGCTTGTACACAGTTCCAATAGTGGGATGTGTTTTGCAGAATTTTTGTGTCTTCGTATTTCATTTTGTGGTTAGTTTCAAGGCAATGTTCAGCAATTGCTGATTTTGTGGGCTGTACTGGAGGTCGGCGTGCCACTTGTGTTCCTGCGCACCTTGATTCAACTGTGCAAATACTTTGTCCGATATATGCTTTCCTACACTCGCATGGTATGTAATAAGCTCCAGATTTCTGCAGTCCCATATAAACTTTTACTGTCGCCATATAGTCTTTTACTGCCCCAAAATGGGATTTGGTCTTTCAACATCTCTACTCAGATCTAGTTAATTAATCTTTGCTAGTTCCAGCAGCCTACACATGTGAAAGACAATGACTGTGGGAAGGACGCAAAGAAAAAGTTATGAGAGCTACCAATGAAATCTTGCATTTAAACGTATGATGAGAAAGAAAAATAATAATCTGAAGAAAGAAGCCAAATGCAAGACAATCACCCTTTTATTAGTTTGAAAATCAATTATGACTCGTAAAAAACTTTTTAAGTATAGAATTGGTGGCAGAAAGCAACTGTTCACACTGTGTAATGCAACAAACAACAGTTTTGATTAATTTGTTTCTACTGTCTCACCGCTTTAACATTACATGTTGTTGTTGTTGTTGTTGTTGTCTTCAGTCCTGAGACTGGCCTGATGCAGCTCTCCATGCTACTCTATCCTGTGCAAGCTTCTTCATCTCCCAGTATCTACTGCAACCTACATCCTTCTGAATCTGCCTAGTGTATTCCTCTCTTGGTCTCCCTCTATGATTTTTACCCTCCACGCTGCCCTCCAATACTAAATTGGTGATCCCTTGGTGCCTCAGAACATGTCCTACCAACCGATGCACATGATCTGTTGTTGAAAAACAACAACAACTAAAAAAAGGACGCAAAACTGAAACATAACAACTGTCATTAAACCAGAACATACCTATGTTTGAGAACCATTAATTCTGTACAGGAAAGCAGATACCAAACATTTTGTATAAAAAAAGAAAAAATTTAAGAAAAATCCTAGGGCAAAAATGCAGAGATGATCGGATTAAGAAGCAACCTATAACATCACACAGTGCAGAAACATTTGCAGTGACATTAGAAAATGCCAATTAAACCTCGGGTAAGCGTGTTAGTGTATTTTATACACCAGTCACCTTTTGCACTTTATTGGAAAAATGCCAAGTCTTGAGCCATCTCACTGGTGATACCTTTCTAGTCACTGTTCAACTTCTGTTTAGTTGTGTCAGAGCGATTGCAGCATCAACAAGATGAAAAACAATAATAAGTTATTCGTGGAACTGCATCTACGGTGTAACGTATACACCACGCACCTGGTCATGTAAGTACTATTTCAAATTAACGTTGTCTCTTGTACGTTTACACAAAAAATTGCACTAAAAGTGGTATACTTTAGAGAAATCCATTATTATATTTGATAGGTACACACAGAAGAATGAATACCCCCCCCCACACACACACACACACACACAAAGTACCTACATGGTGCTAGCTGGAGTAACATCGCCAATACTATTTTTTTGCCAGGTGGACTGTGTGTGGTGTGTAGAGGGAGAGGGAGGTGGGAGACAGGGAGAAGCACTGAGGTTGGCTAGTGGCTCGGATGGACACAGTCGGTTTGCCGGCTAGTAATGAAGGAGGGCCGGGTAGCAGGTATACGGGCTGGCATGACTGTATCAACTGGTGCGAAACACCACAAGCTGAAGGCAATGTGGGGACATGAATTGGAAGAGTGCGATAGAATGCAGGAAGTGGAAGTGTTGGGTTGAGGGTGAGGGGGCAGTGGATTATGTGAGATTAATGCCAGAGCGATTATAGGAGCAGAAAATGTGCTGTAAGGGCAACTCTCATCTGCATAGTTCACATAAGCTGGTGATGAAAGGAATGATCCCGATGGCATGGGTTGTGAAGCAGCCATTGAAATTTAGCATGCTGCTGCACATTGTGCCACTGGATAGTCAACTTTGTTCTTGACAACTGTTTGGCTGCAGGCCATTCATCCTAGTGGACAGCTGCTTGATAGTCATACGAACATAAAAAGCTGTGCACTTTTGCAGCAGAGTTGATATATAACATGGCTACTTTCACAAGTTGCTCGGCCTCTGATGGGATAGGATAAGCCTGTGAGAGGACTAGAGTACGAGGTCCCGCGTGCATGGATTGAGACCTTGGTCTGCCACAGGTATATGATACCAGTGGCAAAGAGTTGGGATGGCAGTGGCAAAGTGATGAACTAAGATGTTCTGTAGGTTGGCTGGGCAATGGAACTCAATTTTAGGACTGGTGGGAAGGTTCTTGGGTGGGAAGTCCATTTTAAGGCAGGATGAAAGATAAAGCCCTGGAAAAGAAAATGGTTCAGTTGCTCCAGTCCAGGGACATACTGGGTGACGAGGGACTGGCCTTCCGCATACTGGGGAAGGGAGTTGTCACTGCAGAGGTGCGGATGTGGTGTCCATGGGTGGCTATGCTATATGGGAGGGATTTTTTTGATGTGGAAGGAATGGCAGCTGTCAAAATGCAGGTACTGCTGGTGGTTAGTAGGTTTAATGTGCAGAGAGGTGAGGACAGAGCTGTCAGAGAGGTGGAGATCAATGTCCAGAAAGGTCACGTGTTGAGTAGAGGAGACCCAGGTGAATCAGATGGGAGAAAGGTATTGAGATTCTGAAGGAATGCAGATAGGAGTCCAGATCATGAAGCCGATATGAATGAACCTTAACCTTTTGCAAAATGTAAGTTGGTGGCAGTAGGGTTATTCTACAACCAGCTTTAGATGCCAGATCTCTAAAAGAACATTGCCTTCCCTACAAGGATTCACATTTGAATTCATGAAGCACCTCCGTAACACTTGTGTTGATTGAACATGCCAGGAACAAATCTAGCAGCCCACCTCTGAGTTACTTCTATGTCTTCTTTTAATCCAACTTGGTGGGGATCCCTACCGCTTGCGCAGTAGGCAAGAATGGATCGCACTTATGTTCTAAATGTGGTCTCCTTCACATGTGAACCACACTTTCCTAAAACTCTCACATTAAATCAGAGTTGAGCATTCGCCTTCCTCACGACAATCCTTACATGCTCTTCACATTTCATATCACTTTACAGAGTTACGCCTAGATCTTAAATCGACCTGACCGCATCATGTGGCACTCTAATACTGCTGTTTTCAAGAATCATGAGATTTTTTTTCCACAACTCATGCTACGGTCACTCAGTGACATCACCACAGCATCATCAGCAAACAGCTGCAGACTGCTGCTCACCCTGTCTGTCTGATCATTTACGTATACAGAGAATAATAATGGTCCTATTACATAATTTCGCAGTAGCACTCTTGACGATACCCTTATCTCTGAAGAACAACTGCCATCGAGGACAATGTACTAGGTCCTTTGTGCTATTCACATATCTGGGCACTTATTTGGTACAATCTTGCTTTTGTTAGAAATCTGCAGTGGAGCATGGTGTCAAATGCTTCTTGGCAATATAGGAAAATGGAATCTGCCTGCAATTCTGACTTGTTCCATTTCCACATGCAACAACACACAATAGGACTTCTGGGATCAACAAAAATCAAATCAATTTAAATAATGCAAGAGAGGTGGAAAAGGAGGTTCTCCACATGTTATTCATGGTTTCACTGCATGCTACAAGAGAGCTTTAAACTTCCGTTGCCACAGCTTTGAAAATAGTTTTTAATATAGTAAGCAGTGCTAATAGTAGTATTGACAGACTGTCCTGCTACTTGGCCTGGTTGGTTAGATTAGACTGGAATAGGTAATTAGGTTGTGAGCTGGCACAAATTATGAGTGTGATACCAGTTTTCATGCAAGTACTGAACAGTTAAGAAGATATCCTGAAGACAGGCCATGAACAAAAGTTACACATCTTTAACATTACTTTACACTATAATGCTGATTGTTTCTCATTTACTATAAAACAATGTTTAATGTAACCTTGAACAGTCTGTGAACTTTGGGCATCACAACCAATATTCTTTCGAATACATTGAGCATTTCACACTTTTTCTCATCTGAGGATTTGGCATAATTACTTTTAACTGATTGCTATGAAATATGTTGTCTGCTTGTTGTTCCCTTATTAGATATTTACAGTCAAGTGTTCATTTACCTCCAAGTCCTCCCATCAAACTTCATAATGAGTGCAGCCAACATTGCTCCACAAACACACCTACCAGTCTTTGTATTTTATTTATGTAAATACATAAACTGGACATGCAACAAAAGAAGCAGTGTGTCTCAACACTACCAGTGACAAACTGGTTGTTGACATCAAGAAATGCTATTGCGATTACGTCAATAAGTGAATAAAAGAAACAGATACCTTTAAATAGACTGGGAGCTTCTGATAATTCAAATAAAGTTTTCAAAAGTGATTTACAGTGTCTCTCATTGAAAAATATACAAATGTGTATCACCTGGAGAGAAAAGAATACAGGTGCACGAAACAGAATGACACAATGGAAGATGTGTAGATGACAGTGGAAAATATTTACGAGCAATGTGGACGCCTATATCAGAAGACCATTACGCATGAAGAAATCTGAAAGGCATTCTTATTCAGCAGAGGGTTTCAAACAGCTTATACTGCAGCTCACAATAGTCTCAATGGTGTATCTTTCAACAGAATATATGTGATTTGATGCCAATTACAATTCCTGAATTTTATTAAACAGAGGGCGACTATATTCTAAAAGTAGTGCTATTTAAGGCTCTAAACGTTAACTTAAGGATTATATTGGGTAGAGAGGACCAATCTGACACACAAAAATGAACATACTTCACAACTATAATGATTAATACTAGATTAGCAATAATGATGATAGTAATTTCATAAAAGCTTCTCTACAGAGAAAGCAATATATGATCTGAGCAACGCACTTCTGGTAGAACAAACCAACAAAAATTTCACTGTTGACATTTTTTCTGATCTTGTCAAGGTCTTCAACTGTGTACTATAAGATTCTATTGGGGGAAACCAAAACTGTTTTGTATTAAAGTATTCCTCTTGCTTAACAACAAAAAACAGAGGGTTGAATAGAAGTAGATTCAGAGTGGGGAAAATTTAAATATTGTGTATCATATGGTTCGGTGTTTCCCCACTATCATTTTTGACTTACATGACTGATTTGCCAATCCACGGGGGGCGGGGGGAATTGTTAAGGAACCGATGTGCAAAAGACTTGTAAAGGGTCCAGACATACTCAAGAGAATAATGGAATAAGCTTACAAATGATTGACACCAAACAGCTTAGCCCTTAAACTTAAATGTCTATATTATGCAATTCCAAACATGTCAAAATGACTTACAGGGTAGAGAGAAATATGCACATACTAGCTGAGGCTCAAAATGTGAACTTTTCAGGCTTCCAAGTGGATAATAAACTACAACGGCGCCAGCATACAGATACATTGGCCAAAAAGTTCAGTTCT